>NW_006921711.1:2350560-2363372 GCF_000298275.1 Orycteropus afer afer | reverse complement strand
ATCTCTTGGGTTTTCTAGGTATAGGATCATATCATCAGCAAATAGGGATAGTTTGACTTCTTCCTTACCAATATGGATGCCTTTGATTTCCCTTAGGAGTGAGGATTTAAATAAGTGCTATCAAAAACAGAAAATGTGTTGTAGGGCTTGAGAAAGTTTCTGTGGCATAAGTAGAATCTGGGATGAACCAAAGAGAATGGATAGGATTTTGACAGGTGGGAAGAGGAGTGGTATTCTAGAATGAAAAATCCATGAAACAAAAGTACTAATTTGGAGAATTTTGGAAATGTATTGGAAACTGCGAATAATTCCATTTTGTTGAAGCAAATTGAATTTCTTGTGAATGAAGCTATGATTTGAAGTTCTTTGACTGTCAAGGTGAAGAATTTATGCATAAATTGTGGAGGGGTACTTTTGAAGTTTTTGAGCCAGGGGAATGATTTGAGGAGTTGAAGTATACTTAATAAGTTACCTGGCAGCCATGTTAGCGTAGGCTGAAGCAAGAAGAGATAAGGGACAGGTAGATTAGTTTTGAGATTGGTTATAGTGGTATAAATAAAAAATAACAAGAGCCTACAACAACCAAAATATTCTAGCTATTCCTAAAGTCTATAATCAAAAGTAATGTCATGTCTCTTAAAAGACTATATAAAAACAAAACAAAATCTATGGCTATCAAGTCAATTCTGACTCATAGCAACCCTGTAGGACAGAGTAGAACTGCCCTATTGGATTTCCAAGGTTATAAAAATTATAGCCTACAGGACTGAGCAGTGTTCCATTCTGTTGTACATAGGGTCTCTATGAGTCGGAATTCACTTAAACTACCTAACAATAACAATAAATCTTTATGGAAGCAAAAAAAAAATCTTTATGGAAGCAGACTGCCTCATCTTTTTCCTGTGGAATAGCTAATGGGTTCAAACCATTGACATTTTGGTTAACAGTCAAATGCTTTAACCACTACACCACTATAACTATTTAGAAGACTTATGTAGGTATCTTAAACTTAAAATAGTGGTTGATTTTGGAATTTACTCATTGCCTTCATTTGCCTGATTTTAACCATTTCTTTTCCCTTGCTAATTGATGTCAAATTCAGACATCTGTTCTTACTGCAGCCTATATCAATAGGGATGGGAGATAATAAATAATTTTTAGCAATGTATTTATTATAAAAATTCTGTGTCATGAAAATTAAGAATGTCCTATGGCATTTACTGTAATAATATTTGACTTCTAAATAAATGGACCTTTCTTATTTTTTTCAAGTATCCCAGCTTTAAAGAAAGATCTTTTTCCACAGTTTTAACTTCCTTTAAAACAAACATCTTTATTTGTAACCTGTATCTCTTTGTTCGCTGCCCCTTCCAACTTGTAGAGCCAATTAATAGAACCAGTTAATATAGTGTTCTGGGTCAGCATCAAAAGAAATTAATTATTATGTACCAGGTGCTACTAAAGAGACTTTTATATATCAAAACCAATCCTTCATGAACTAGATCATATTGATTAACATACCACACAAAAAAGACATTAGTGCATAAGTGGGTTACAAAGTATTTGTGTATATTTGACTAACATTACTTTTTAAACTCAATTTCAGCAATAGAAGTGTTTTACATATTCCCTTTTCTTTGTCATCAGTATTTCCTGGAGGCGACTTATTTTCCCACAAAGAGAAGTTATGATACTTAACGTCTAAACAAGTTGGGAGATGTTTTACTTTATGCTAGCATCAGTTTTATTTGGAGGAGGAGTCTATATGCCCAAGTCCGTTTTCTTTCAACATGTTATGTCCTAATCATTAAGACGTGAATGTAGTTCATAGAAGATCCTTGGTGGTGCAGTGGTTAAGTACTTGGCTGCTAACCAAAAGGTCACCAGTTCAAACCCACTAGATGCTCCATGAGATAAAGATGTGGCAGTCTGACTTCCTAAAGATTGTAGCCTTTGAAACATGGATATACAGGTGGATAGATGGCTGGACAGGCCCAACTAGTAGGTATGTCAGTACAGGGGGGAGTTGTACCCAAGACCATGTATAGGATTGGCAGACAACAAGTGTATTGGTATGTTCTGTAAGAATTTCCAGGTATATAGCAGAGCTGACAAGGGGCAAGGTTGTAGTCCCTTCTTGGCCACAACCAGCTGCCCAGAGGGAGCAAGTAGTTGGAACTGTGGGCTCAGGACCATAGTTGCAGGGGACATAAAGCTCAATTGGAATAACGTACTACACAAAACATTGTTCCGTATCCGACTTTGGCAGGTAGCAAGTAGGATCTTAAAAGCTTGCCAAGTGGCCATCTGGATGCAGTGATGGGTCTCTCCTTGTCCAGAGCAAAGAAGAATGAAGAAAACCAAAGATTTGTGGAAACAATTAGTCCAAGTGACTGGTACACCACGTGATCCTCAGCCTATACGACTGTGAGACCAGAAGAACTAGATGGTGCCCGACTACCATTGTCAACCACTCAGAAGAGGATCTATGTAGGAGATCCTGGATAGAGTGGGAGAACAATGTGGAATAAAACTCAAAATCACTTAAAAAAAAAAAAAAGGGATCAGGTTTGCTGGTCTGATAGAGCTTGATGGAACCACTGAGACTGTGGCCCCTAGCTGCCCTTCAAGTCTGGAATAGAACCCACTCCTGTGGCATCCAGCCAAACAAAAGACAGGCATATGAGCTGAACATTTACATTAGGTAGATACGCTCCTTGGAGAGATCAATCACAGGAGAATAGAAGGGCTGTGTATGCATAGGGAGACAGCTCAGGGGGCAGGAGTACATGGAGGGAAGGACACAGGGAAGAGGTAACTATGGAAAGGAAGTGGAAGGAGAGCTGTTGCATTGTGGCAAATTGTAGTCAATGTCATGAGACAAAGGGTATGTGAGCTGCTGTATGGAAAGTGAATTTGCTCTGTAAACTTTCACCCAAATCACAATTTAAAAAAGTAAAGCCCCCTCTCCCCCCCCAAAAAAAAAGATTACAGCCTTTGAAATCCTATGGTATACTTCTGCTCTGTTCTGTAGGGTCGCTATGAGTTGGAATCAGCTCAAGAGCACTAGGTCTGGTAGTTTGTAGCCAAATGTTAAAGCTCAGCCTGTTTTCTGTATAGTATCTAAGGAGTATCTGCACATCATTACCTGGCCAACTCAAGACCTACAAATGTTATCCATGATTATTCATTTCAGGCTTATCTCAGTAGGAAATGTATCTTCAGATATCCTTGAGATGGTTAATACTTATTTCTGTATCAACTGGACAAATTTTTAAAAATCCATAGCCTTGGAACAGTGTTTGTTGTGATTAAAACTTTAACCTTGATCCCATTAATTTTAGAAATATACCCAAAAACTTGTTTACATATGAGAAGTAGTGGTCTAAAGCTAAGACAGCTTAACTGCATAGGTCACATAGACCTTAATCTGTCTTAGAAACTCTCTTAAAGTCTGACCAAAGAGGAGAAAAATGTGGCCTGTGTAGGTTGAGGAGCCTAGTGTACTCACTCTGAGGCCTGGCTGCACAATTCATAGCTGTGCTTCTCACTTTTTTCCCCACTAAGTTCTCATTTGCTGGCTTATTTTCTCTCCAGTTATGGCTTACCTTTTTATAGACAAATTATCCTTTAAAATAATCCCCAGTCTGAGGAGAATAAATTTGAAACTCTTTTGAGAGACTTTGCAAATGTGTGTCTTTATTAGTGTTTCAGGACAATAGATTCTTAAGATTAATTAGAAGAAATTTGCTGTGAACAAATTTGGCTGTGGTTTCTAAAAGTTAAATGATGCACTCTTTACATACATATACATCTTCCATCTACCCTTTTTGAATAGTGCCCACAGCGATGTTGCTGTACCAAGACCTCTGATTTTCTAAGAAATTTGCTCTTTCTACAATTACTCGGGAAAAGGAAAGCAATTTTCTTTTAATGTTCTGATTCTCAGTACCATTTCTAACACTGTCAACCTGCTTATTGGAGTTCTTTAAAGGATGTAAGAGGGATGTTAGTGGAAGGCTTGAAGCTGGACCCTGCTGCTTTAAGAGAATAAATTTTGATTCCTTTCCTTTTTTCTTAAAGTTAAGAATCTTAAGCATAATAGCCATGAGTCTCTCAGAGTAGATATTCTGGGAAAGGTTTTGTTCTGCACAATGGTTATCCTGGGAGCTAAAGTTAAAAACAGATTGTAAATGCTTTAGTGCTGCTGAGCTGGTTTGTAACCCTAGAATAATAACTGCCATCACTGTGGCTGTCCAGGCAGCAGGATCAGGGCTGGTGGGTAAATTATTAAAAATGCGTATGAGGGATTTCATGTTCTGTGAGAACAGAGATCTTTGAGATGTTTCTGGGTTCCATAATTACCATTTGATTTGTGCTTATTCTTAACTATTTTGCTATTACATTGCCCAAGTTTTTACCTCAGAATAAACTTTTAGATTAAAGGAGTTTCATGTAAATCTATAATCGTGATAAACTATTTTCTTGTAATTTTTCTTTGTTTTATTGCTTATTAATACAGAGTTTTGTTTGTTTTTCACTTGAAATATATTTTATATCAATGAAGTAGTCCTTAACTAAGACATTGTGTTATTTGGATAGAAGTAAACTTGTCCGCATTATCTGTTTGGAGCAGACTCACTAATTCAATTCTTACTGAGAGTCTAGATAAAGAGTAAAAATAACTTTTTTCTTTCTTTAGCTCCCTCCTTGGGCCTGTGGATTCATAATAGATACAAACTCAGACCCAAAGAACTGCCCCTTTCAGCTTTGCTCTCCAATACGTCCCCCAAAATACTACACATACAAGTTTGCAGAAGGCAAACTCTTTGAGGAAACTGGGCATGAAGACCCAATCACAAAGACTAGCCGTGTTTTACGACTTGAAGCCAAAAGTAAGGTAAGTCTTTGTAATCTCCACTTTTCAATACACGTTTGCTGAAAACATACTGTTTGCCAGATGCTGTGCAATGTATTTCATATACCACAGTAAGACTACATTAATTTTTTTAAGTTTTTTCAAACCTTAATATATACTTATTTTAACATACATTAGAGGATTTATAAGTAGCACATCAAGACCTTAATTCCACATGTTGCTTATATTTGAATAAAAATTTTATTTAAAAAAATATTAAATAGTCAAAATTGACATGCAAAGGACAAAAATTGTGATGATAGCAAGCAACTGACTAAAGTAAATTAGACTAATTCCTGTCCTCATGGAGTTTAAATTGAACAAGGAAGGTGACAGCTGTTGTAAGTAATTACTAACATACTGAGTGCTGCAAAGGAAGAGGTGACAAGTACAATGGAGCATATGGCAAAGGGACCTTTCTAGTCTGGAGAATCAGGGAGGCTTCTCTGGGGAAATGATATCTCAGGTAAGATCTTTGGAATAATTAAGGATTAAGTTAGAAGAGGGTCATGGGGTTATTATTTTGTATAGAGGCTCTGAACTGGGGGGAAATGCATTCAAGAAGTGTAAAGAAGTCTTATATGGCCAACGTGTAGAGTAAGAGAGATTTGGAGGGTGCATGGGAGAAGTAGAAAAGAAAGTAACAACAAATACCTGTATTCCAAGTATACCCAATATACACAATCAACTGTGTATGTAAATTGTGGCCTAGTATTTAAGGAATTTTCCAACATTAGCATATTATATATGATATAATTTCATGTGTACTGACAATTTCCACACAGGCTGTTTTCCCCTTATGAATTTTTTTTTAATTCATTGATTTTCTCCAAATGTCTTTGAACAAATGGCAATGTTATTTTAATATTACAAAAGCAATACATGCTTGTTAGAACCAGTGCAAAAATAAAGACATGTATAAAGTTTAAGAGACTACTTTTCAGTCCCTTTGTGTACCCCTAGAAATAATTGTTATTGACCATTTAATGTATCACCTGCCAGATTTTGTTTTGTCAATAAGTATTTATACTTTTAGGTTTTGGTTTTACAAACATGGGATTATAACAGTCTATCCAAATGTTGTAACTATTTTATCCCAAATGGAAAGAATAGTGAAGCTAAGTTACTGGAGATTCAAAGGGAGAAACATTAGGGGAGGAGGAGAGAAAACAGTTGCCATGGAGTCAACTCTAATTCATGGTGACACCATATGGTTAAAGAACTGTGCTCCATAGGGTTTTCAATGGCTGATTTTTCAGAAGTAAATTGCCAGGCCTTTCTTTTGAGGAATTTCGGGATTGACTTGAACTTCCAACCTTTTTCAGTTGGCAGCTGTGGTAGTTAAGTTTGTGTGTCAACTTGGCTCAGCCTGATTGAGTGCTGGATATAGTATTCCCCATGATGAGACTGGTAATCAACTCCATGGTGGAATCTACTGTGAGCAGCTGAGTAGCTGTCTTAGGGATGTGGTCTGCTTCCTGTATATAAGTAGAAGCCTTAGGGAACGGTCTCTAGCTTATGGCACACTTGAACCCTGCAGGTAGCTGTATCATTTTTTGGCACCCTGCCATGCTCTGCCAACCTTGAGATTTTCAGTGGACTTGAGTTAATGGCCTGCTGTGTGGTTTGGTAACATCAAGACTGTGCCTTATTACTTGTCAACGTAGGGCTTGTCAGTCTCAGTGGCCAGCAGCTATCTGAGTGAAGAAAAGCCTCTAGCATCAGTGGGCCAGGAGCAGGAGGCAGAGCTGAAGCCCAAGGTTGAGGGGCTTTCACCTGGCCCCTAGAGCCTGGCACTTTGAACTCAGACTTAAAGCCTCCAGACTATAAGAGAATAAACTCCTATTTGTTTAAACATCCCATTTGTGGTATATTCTTGTCAGAGGAGCACTAGGTAACCAGAATAGCAGCCAAGTACATTAACTCTTTGTTCTACCCAGGAACTGCTACATGGAAGCTGCTGTAACTTTCCATAGGCCTTTTGCACTGCTGATGAACTTAGGGTTTCAGCTTATCACAGAACTTTATGCCATTTTTACCTCTTCTATTTCACAAGTTCTCAACTAGCAAGTTTTTCTGTAACTGTGTATTAGAATTTGGGGAGGAAGTGGGTAAATGAAAAGTCTTAAGATATTTTATAGAAATTAATTTACATCAAATTTTATGAGTGAAGCTATACTGAGAAGTGAAAACTAAGTTATACTGTCATAAGTTGAGTATTATGAAAAATAATGAAAGGAAGATTTTATTCTTATTTGATAACAGTCCATTGTTTCTGTTGCCCAAAAGTGAACTTCCAAAATAGGAATGAAAATAGTAGGATTTGGTTACATTATTTTCCTTATATAAAACTCGTTGTTGTTGTTATGGGCCGTCGAGTTGGGCCGTCGAGTCGGACCCAACTCACAGCGACCCCTCCTTGGGTTTCCGAGGCACTATCACTACGGAAGTAGATTGCCCCATCTTCCTTCCAAGGAGTGGCTGATGGGTTTGAACCGCCAGCCTTCTGGTTAGCAGTCAACTGATGCCCCCAAAATAATGTAAACTGGTGCTGTTTCATTCATTTCTTTTAGCAGAGAGAGAACCAAGTTCTCCATCCTTTTTATGTGAGAGAAAGATCAGGAATAGTTCAGAGTATCTGGATTTTGTATTCTTATGATGCCTGGTTTCAGTCCATTGGGATTAATGTGTTGGAGCTACATTAGGGAATAGTTACATGCCCTAAAAATAATTTAAGTGTAATTAAATAATTTACTTAAACCAATTTTAAACCTTTTAAAACTAATGTTAAATAGGTTTTGGAGAGAATGTGCGTGGATGTCACAAGGGCATTAAGAAGTTTCAGGTTCTAACTTAGAGTTGAAAATCTCAACTAAAGAGGACAGAAATTGAGCTAAGACTTCTTTAGTCAGCATATTTATAAATAACCAAAGATGAGAAATGACAGTTTTTAGCCCAAGGTATAGGAAGAATGCTCTACTAGAAAATTTTTGAATTTGGTTGTTATTTTGGCATGTTGTAAAAGAAAAAAATTACAGTAATAGTGGGTAGTGAAGAACTCTCTAAAATCACTTTACTGCCATGAAAAGCTGCATTTAATAAAATGTTTTCAAGCCAGAGTCTTGCCGCTCTTTTCTAGTTGGTAATCTAAACCGGAAAAAAAAACCAAACTCACTGCCACTGGGTCAATACCAAGTCACAGCAACCCCCATTGGGTTTCCGAGGCCATAAATCTTTACAGAAGTAAATTGCCCCATCTTCCTTTAGCTAGTTAATCTAGGTCAGCAAAACAGCTAAAAACAAGGACCATATAACATTTGTAGTGACCATACTCTTTTGTCTTAACTGAACTTTGTATTCAACATCTATAAGTGGAAGAGAAAGGAGAGGGAAGAGTGTATTTCATTGTATTTAAATTCGGGATAGTACTGTTTTTAAAGACTCTTTATGTGTGTAGTAATTCTTCATTTCCAGGATGGAAAATTAGTGCCAATGACCGTTTTCCACAAAACGGATTCTGAGGACTTGCAGAAGAAACCTCTCCTGGTACATGTATATGGAGCTTATGGAATGGATTTGAAAATGAATTTCAGACCTGAAAGGCGGGTGTTGGTTGATGATGGATGGATATTAGCATATTGCCATGTTCGGTAAGTCAGCACCTGGCATTGTGGCAGATGTCCAGAATAACAATATATCAGAGAGCAAAATCTTATTTTCTCATTTGTATTGTTAAATTTATATATATTAGACCTGTGCTGGTGGTGACTAGTTGATCCAAAAAGCAAAAGGATATATATCATTACTAGAGTTTTTAAAAAATGCATCGGTCTCTGTATTTATTTATGTTATCAACATTATTATTTCCATTTAACTCTCCCAAGTTCAGGTGTTATTAAAATAGAGTCTTAATCTAGTCTTTTTTCCAGTCTAACTTCCATTCTGTTTGAGGCTTCCAAGATACAAATTTGAAGTCCCTAGTTAAAATTCTTTACCACCTCCCAATCTTCACAATAAAGTCCCAAATTCCTAATATCGTATTTAACATCCTTGTGATCTGGCTTAGCTCTGTTGTGGCATCTGTCATCACTCCCCCAAAACATGTCCAGCCATACACATCCAGCCTTGCTGCCTCCTTTCACATGGCATGCTCTTTCACCCCTGTGCCCTTGTACATACATGCTATGTCTTCTTCTTTGTCATGTTGCCTTCCTCTCCTTGCTCTTCTGATACTCATATTCCTCCCTCAAGATCAAGGTTAGGAATCATCTCCCCTTTAAGCATTCATAGTCCTGACTAGTGTACATGCCCCTACCTTGACAGCTGGACGTTCCTTCCTCTGCTTTGATAATGCCGTAAACATACTCCTATTATCCCAGTGACCACATTACTTAGTAACTCTTTCTTGGCTTTTTTCCCCTCAAAATTATCTTCTCCAGGGCAGGAGAATCTTGTTCATTTTTATTTTTAATTACAATGTCAGGTCAGTAGTAGACGTGCACTCAAAACCATTTTTGTTAAATCAATTTTTGATCAGCTATGTGTATCAGGGATTGGCAGACATTTTCTGTAAAGAGCAAGATAGTAAACATTGTATGTTTTCAGGCTATATATGGTCTCTATCATAAATTGTTAAATTGTTGGTGTTGGGGGTGTGTGTGTGTGTGTGTGTGTGTTTTCCTCCCAACCTATAAAAATATAAAAAACATTCTTAGTTTGAGAATCAGGCCTCCAGATGGATTTAGCCCATAAGCTGTCATTTTTTAACCCTGATTTGCATCAGTAACATATACATTTTTCCCCCCACTAAAACATTTTTGCCCTTTAATTTCAGAGGTGGTGGTGAGTTAGGCCTCCAGTGGCATGCTGATGGCCGTCTAACTAAAAAACTCAATGGCCTTGCTGACTTAGAGGCTTGCATTAAGACGCTTCATGACCAAGGCTTTTCTCAGCCAAGTCTAACAACCCTGACTGCTTTCAGTGCTGGAGGGGTGCTTGTGGGAGCATTGTGTAATTCTGAGCCAGAGCTCCTGAGAGCTGTGACTTTGGAGGTGAGTACACTCTGATTCTACTGCTTATATAGGGAGAAGCCTGAAGCCGTAGGCTACTCTAACAAAAAAATGTTCTCTTAGGATTTTAACCTGGCATAGGAGACTAACAAAGCTTTTTAAAATTTTGAACACAGCTGTACTCTAGGGGATCTTCTAAATTTAGGTAATCCAGCTCTTTAGTTTTCACTTTTTCTTCTCTGGCATTTTTCTTTATTAATATTTTTAAATTTCTACTGAAAGATATTAAGGATTATCCCCACTGATAACTTCTTACTTGTAAGAACCTTTAGCATTGGTAGGAAAGAGACAAAGTATGGCTCACAGTTCCAGGAATCAGGTCAGTGCACTGTGACTGTGGAGTGCACGGAATCCTCTGCTCTTGGTCAGTTTCACAGTCTCCTGACCACCAACACTTCAGGCTGGATTTGGGGCTCTCTATTTTTAGGTTCTCCACTCTTCATGGTCTTTTGGGGTAGTTTCCTATACTTTAACCGAAATACCTTTTTTTAAAAAAAACACCTTAAAGTCTTTTCTAGATGTACAAAGTTATGGCATTAGATTACGGCACTGATTTCATCTCCACCATTCTCCTACTTCCTGGTTAGATGCTATAGGAACTAATGACTGAGATGGGAAAGAGTAAATTATCTTCAGGCTTTTTATTCTGAGGGAGAAGGTTATAGACTGAGCTTTTATTAAGTAAACAAGTTTTGCATAATCCTAATCCTGTAAATCTATTAAAAAGAAATAGAAATTGTAAGTATGGAGAGAAAAAATCCTTATGCACAAAGATAATAACAATAGCAGGATTATAAATAATCAATAGAAAAAATAATGAAACTAACCTTTGACTTTTAGAAATTACACTTCAGGAATTTCAGCCAAAGGAAATTAGTCAGAAATAAATGTGCAAGGGTGTTTATTATATGCCACTTTGCTTATAATAGTGAAGAATTGGAGATATTCTAAATGTCCAATAATATGGGACTCATTTATCAGAGCTCTTAATTATATGCACCAAACACCAACTCTGTCTAACTTAAGAAGAAAAGGGATTTGTTGGGTAGTGGAGAACAGTTAAGCACTTAACTACTAGCCAAAAGGTTCAGGCCCACTCAGAGGCACCTCACAAGACAATCCTGGCAGTCTGCTTCCAAAAAGTTGAAGGCTTGAAAACCCAATGGAGCAGTTCTATTTGCACACATGGGGTAGCCATGAGTTGGAATTGACAATAACTAAGGAGCTCTGGTAGCACAGTGTCAAGGCACTTGACTGCTAACCAGAAGGCTGATGGTTCAAACCCACCAGCTACTCCTCGGAAGGAAGATGGGGCAATCTACTTCTGTAGTGATACTGCCTCAGAAACCCAAGGAGGGGTCACTGTGAGTCGGGTCCGACTCAACAGCACATAACAACAACAACAACATTAGGTAAGAATAGGTGTAAAACCAAGCTTACAAGATGCACAGCCAGAAACATATGCATAAAACTGGCCCAGTGAAGTGCCACCACAGGGCATAAGACCTCCCATACTGCCACTGCTACTTCTGGCAACAATAGCTGCAGCATTGTTGCCAGAATAAATTCTCTGTAGTCCCTATTTCTTTGAATCACTAACTTCCCAATTAAAGTTTAGAGCCTACATATTTGATTGGCAGACCTGCACCCTGTGTCTGAGCTCTAGGGAAAGCTGGGAGAGGCAGTGTCTGCCTCTACAATGAGAGTCAAGCTCTGTCTCAATTAGGTTGAGGACTTTGGAAATGAAAAAGAAATTGAGATGCTAAGCAACCAAAACAGTGACAAATACCACTAGGTTAATGTTAATATGAAGGAAAACTGAAGAGCATGTTAATAGGAATGTAAGGCTATTTGAAAGAGCAACTTTAATTAATTTTTATTTAACACTAGTTATGGACTACTATGCCCAAAGCAGCAGGGCAGGAGAGCGGGAGAAAGGGGATTAAAAGGCCCAGGAACTGGGACAAAGGAGGAGTCAGCCGCAGGCACCCAGATAAGGGTGGTAGGAGACGTTTCCAACAGGGAGACAAACTTGTCTGTCGGTTTGTCCTACCATGGATGTTGATGGGAGTTTTGAGGCTGAGCCACTGGTGTTTCAAACCCAACAGAATGCATATGATACACAGGTATCAGCCCAGCATACAGACTGAGACAGACTAGGAAGAAGGAAAAGGCCGTCCACTTCTCAAAGAACCGGCCAGGGAAAACCTTATGAATATCAAAGAAACACTGTCTGATACATTACCACGCAACTTTATGAATAGTCCAGTTAGGTTAGAAGGCTCTCAAAATAGGACTAGGAAAGAGCTGCATCATCAGAATAAACCCAGCCTTACTCATATAGATAAGGTAAAGCTATCGAGACCTCTATTTGCTGATGTGGCACCACTCAAACTGAAGAGAAACAGCTGCAGACATCCATTAATCATCAGAACATGGAATGTACAAACTATGAATTTAGGAAAATTGGAAGTTGTCAAAAATGAAATGAAATGCATAAAGATTGATATCCTTGGCATTAATGAGCTGAAATGGACTGGTTTTGGCCATTTTGAATCAGACAACCATATGATCTACTATGCCGGGAATGACAGTTTGAAGAGGAATGGCGTGGCATTCATCATCAAAAGGATGTTTCAAGATCTGTCCTGAAGTACAGTGTTGTCAGTGATAGGATAATATCCATATGCCTACAAGGAAGACCTCTTAATACAGCTATTATTCAAATTTATACCCCAACCACCAAAGCTAAAGATGAGGAAATTAAAGACTTTTATCAACTTCGGCAGTCTGAAATTGACCAAACATGCAATCAGGATGTGTTA
>NW_006921711.1:2333530-2349039 GCF_000298275.1 Orycteropus afer afer | reverse complement strand
CCAATGGAAGCAGCAGTCAGGACATTAGACGACGTGTAGCACTAGGAAGTTCAACTGCGAAGGAACTGTTTCAAGTACTGAGGAGCAAGGATGTCTCCTTGAGGACTAAGGTGCGCCTGACACAAGCCATGATATTCTAATCACCTCGTATGCATGTGAGAGCTGGACGATGAATAAGGAAGAAGAGTTGATGCTTTTGAGTTGTGCTGGTGAAGAATGCTGACAGTACCATGGACTGCTAAAAGAACTAACAGATCTGTCCTGGAGGAAGTACACCCAAAATGCTCCTTGGAAACGAGAATGGCCAGACTTTGTCTCACCTGTTTTGGTCATGTTGTTAGAAGGGACCATTCCCTGGAGAATGATGTCATGCTTGTAGGGTGGAGGGTCAATGAAAGGGGAAGGCCTTCGACGAGATGGATTGACACGGTGGCTGCAATGAGGTGCTCAAATATAGCAGGAATCATGGAGCTGGCGTGGGATTAGGCAGTGTTTTGTTGTGCTGTGCATGGGGTCACTATGAGTTGGAAATGACTGGACAGCACCTAACAACAACAACATGGACTCTGAAGAAGCTCTGATTGCGGATTATTCAGTGTTCAGCTGCTAAACAAAATGTTGGCAATTCAAACCCACCCAGCTGCTCTATGGGAGAAAGACCTGGCGATCTTCTCCTGTAAAGATTACAGCCTAGAGAACACTATTGGGCAGTTCTGCTCTGTCACGTGAGGTCACTGAGTCAAAAACAGCTCCACGGTATCCAACAACAATGCATAGGCTGTTGTTGTTATGTGCCGTTGAGTCGGACCCGACCATTAGCGACCCCTCCTTGGGTTTCTGAGGCAGTATCAGTACAGAAGTAGATTGCCCAACCTTCCTTCTGAGGAGTGGCTGGTGGGTTTGAACTGCCAGCCTTCTGGTTAGCCATCAAGTGCCTTAGGCACTGCTCTACTAGAGCTCCTTCCCATGGGCTAGTGGGTGGTTTTTCTGTTCAACTTGGACATTTTCTACAAGTAGGATTTTTAATTATGAGGTCACTGTGAGTTGGAATTGAGTCAACAACAGTGTTTGGTTTTTTTTTTTTTGTATTTTTTTACTTTTATGTAAGAAAAAAATTACATGAATAAAAAGCAAACTAAAAACAAAAATTGTGAAATTAGAAAATAAACATTCTCTCATTATATAAATGCCATTTAAAAACTAAACACCCAGAAGCTAGTTATAAAGCCCAGCCCCACTTAGGGGCTGAGTAGTCTGAGTCCTAGGAATCTGCATGGCTCCTGGAGCTCTGTTCTCTCATGTCAGACTGTATATTCATAAAGTAGTATATTTTTTCTGAAGCTTATTTTAGCAACTTCTTAGTCAAAATTGAAGTTTCTCTGGCTCTTTTTTTTAGGCGCCTTTCTTGGATGTTCTGAACACCATGGTGGACACTACGCTGCCTCTGACATTAGAAGAATTAGAAGAATGGGGGAATCCTTCATCTGATGAAAAACACAAGAATTACATAAAACGTTACTGCCCCTACCAAAATATTAAACCTCAGGTAGTAAAAGACAGTTATGATACACCATTCTGAAGTGATAGGGAAGAAAATTAAAAGGTTACTTACTTGAGCTAAGGCAGGAATTGATAGGGTTTTAGAATATTTCTACTTTTAATACCCAAATTTCTTTGAGTACCTCTGCTCATACTGTGTGTTTGTTTCCATTTAATACCTCGGGAATAGAGTTATTGTGCCTTAATTACAAAATTAGATCAGGTGTGATCTCTCTAGTCAAGCAAAGGCTATTTATTCAAAGTAACAAGTATTCTGTAGGACTTTGACCCAGTTCCTTCCAGTTTGACCTCCTGCTGAGAATTTGCCTTTCAACCCCAGATAGACTGAATCAGAATCTACATTTTAAAGAGATCCCTAAGTGATTCTTACAACCAGAATGAACAGGTTCAAAGCCCTGGTATTATGGTACTGTCATGCTATAGATCTCTCAAGAATGCCAAATGACAGATTGATATATGGGTGGATAGATGGGTGGACAGGCTGAATTATTATGTATGTCAGTGGGGGCAGTGTGCCCATGACCATGTGTAGTGTTGGCAGACAGTGTTTCTACAAGTGTATGTTCTATTATAATTCCCAGGTATATAGTAGAGCTGACAAGGGACAAGGTTGTAGTCATTTCTTGGCCACGGCCAGCTACCCAGAGGGAGTGAGTAGTTGGACCTGTGGGCTCGGGACCATGTCACAGGAGACATCAAGCTTAATTGGCATAACATACTACACAGTAACATTGTTCCATATCCTACTTTGGTGAGTAGAAACTGGGATCTTAAAAGCTTGCAAGCAGCCATCTAGATGTCTCTCCTCATCCAGAGCAAAGAAGAATGAAGAAAACCAAAGATTCATGGAAACAATTAGTCCAAGGGACTAATACCATACACTCTTCAGCCTATATGACTATATGACTGTTGAGACCAGAAGAACTAGATTGTGCCAGGTTGCCACTGTCAACCATTCAGAGAGGGGCATCTATGCAGGAGATCCCGGATGGAGTGGGAGAACAATGTGGAACAAAACTCAAAATCTTTTTTTAAAAAAAAGGGACCAGGTTTGCTGGTCTGGTAGAGCCTGATGGAACCACTGAGGCTGTGGCCCCTAGCTGCCCTTCAGGTCTGGATTTGATCCTACTCCTGTGTCCTCCAGCCAAACGAAAGGCATATGAGCTGAACACTTACATTAGGTAGATACACTCCTTGGAGAGAGCAATCATGGGAGAATAGAAGGGCTGTGTATGCACAGGGAGACAGCTCAGGGGGCAGGAGTGCATGGATGGATGGACACAGAGAAGAGGACTATGGGGAGGAAGTGGGAGGGGAGCTGCTGCATTGTGGGAAATTGCAGTCAATGTCATGAGATAAAGTGTATGTGAGCTGCTGTATGGAAAGTGAATTTGCTCTGTAAACACTCACCCGAATCACAAAAAAAAAAAAAGAAAGCCAAATGGGAAAAACTTCTAGTACTTGGGGGAAATAATGAGCAGGAACTTCTTTTCATGATCTGTACGATGAAAAGGGACCATAAGGAATAATAAAAACTTTGCACATCTATTTTCTTTTAGCATTATCCTTCGATTCACATCACAGCTTATGAAAATGATGAACGTGTGCCTCTGAAAGGAATTGTAAACTATACTGAGAAACTCAAGGAAGCCATCACAGAGCATGCTAAGAACAGAGGTGAAGGTAGGAGACCACTAAGAAGCAGGGAATGTGGCTAAATGGACTGGCACCTTTAGCATACTACTAAGAGGTCATGCATGAGCAAATCATCTGCCCATGATTTTAGGACAAATGATAGGTTTTCCACTGACTGCCCAGTTGCAGTATGTAGACTAGTTATGACTGCCTTGCTTTTTCAAAGCACAGTATTAAAATGAGATAGACAGGACACAAATCAGAAAACAGTAAATTATAAATATGAAACTTGGAGATAGTACGAGCACATATTTATGCACTGAATATTTATATTCTTGTACACTCTTGAGACACAGTCTGAGATATTTACCTTGGAGCCTCAGTGCCCAAACTAGCTGCTTTAATTTTCTCCAGGTAGTTCTTTCAGTTTCATTAGATAAGAATTTTTCCTTTTTACTTTGAAACTGCATGCCAAAATATTCTGGGCTCAGGGATGGGAGAATCCATATGCAAGTTTTTAGACAGTTATTTCGTGTTCACTTCCATGTCTTGCTCCCACCCATTGCTGTAGTTGGTGTCTTCAGATCACAAGACTTTCAGATTCCACAGGACCATTCTGCTACTTCCTGCTTACACCAGAGTACTCTGGGGGTTAAAATCTCCCTGTCGTGCTTACTTAGCCACTAGTTGTCCTCCTGCTTTCCCTCTTTCAGAAATTTGTCTTCTGCGTGCCCCTTCCCCTCTTCATTGTTGATAATTTTATTCTTTTGCTATTATTTTAATAGTGTCTGGGGAAGGAGAGGGTAGAAATGGGTCTCAATCAGCCATTCTGAACCAGGAATTTTCTAATTACTTTATATGTAACTTTTTCAGGTTATCAGGCCCCCAATATTATTTTAGATATTCAGCCTGGAGGCAATCATGTGATCGAGGATTCTCACAAAAAGGTATGTTATGAAGCCCCCCACTTTTGACAGATCCCAAGTAGAGAATTGTGGCACTCAACATTTCAGGGGTAGCAGCAGGGTTTATGGCTGAACTGCTTCTCGGCTGTCAGGCCTATGTCTGAGAGCCAGGGTGGGGGCGAGGGAGGGAGGAAAACAGTCAAGAGAAAAGGCACATACTTGATCAGTGAGCTCTGTTAAAAGAAAGAATTGAATCTTAGCTGTTGAAAACCTGTGCCCTGAATAAAAGTACCTTTGCTATAAATTGCTGACTTCAGGGTTAGATGAAGACGGATAGATAGAGAGACTTAGATACTGGAGTTTGTCCACATAGGCTATCTATCTAATTTTGAAATGTGTTTCTCTTAGATTACAGCCCAAATTAAATTCCTGTATGAGGAGCTTGGACTTGACAACACCAGTGTTTTTGAGGATCTTAAGAAATATTTAAAATTCTGAAACGCCACATTCAACGGAGAATGGCAAACACTGAGATATTTCTTAGTCTTATTTCCAAATGGATTAACAAAAGTGAGATTTTTTTCAGTTGTTAAATAATTTTTTAGAATTTTTCTCTCCATCCAAATTGTGCTTAGGCTACATCTCACTTGTTTATACTGTTCTGTCCATTGATGCACATGCCCCTTAACCTAGAATAGCAGTTTTCAAATCCTGCACCTTCAAAGGGCCTAGAACAGGGAATGAGGGAAGGATTGGTGACAGCAGGGCTCTGGGTGCCCCTTCCAATCAGAACAGCTTGGTTTTTGTCTGTTTTACATAGAAGTTTACAAATCAGTGCCCCGCCTCTTTAGTAAACGTTTTTAGACATGTAGTAGTGGGTCATCCTCCAATTTCTATGACTACATTTTAAGGGAAAAGATAACATTCTTCACGTTAGATCTTTCAAATACGATGGGATCCTAAGGCGTCTGATCATCTTAAGCAAGTGATCATTTTTTTTTTAAATATTTTATTATTCTTTGAGAACATTTGAGAACCTTTCCTAAAGCAGCTAATATTCAAGGTACAGAAATACCTAAGAATTCATGACAGTTCTTCATAAAGCTTACCTAGCAGCAAGCTGTACATGGACGTTACTGTGAATGCTTGTAATAATGTATGCCAGTGTCTTCATCTCTTTCACAGAGGTGCTTAACACAGGCTGTACAATATGTTGAATACACTGGAATAGCATGCCCGACTGGAAACAAAGCATCTGTCTTTGAGAGCTGTTTGGTGATGAAGGAGATTGTTTGTTCTGTATTCAAGGATGAGTCCTTCTCCCTTGTCCAGTTTAATGGCACTGGTTTCAATGGCACTGCCCTTGTTTGCAGAATTAGTACTTAATCTTATGCTCACAGTTGAGGGAAGTCCTGAAATCATTTCTGCTAGATTCACCATTGATGTTGATTCTCCAAAATTCAGAACCATGGTAAACACTCTGTCAATGCCATCCACCTCTCTCGTGTACACAACAATGTGGCTGTCATCCCCCACACTCCCCACATGGCAAAACCAGCCCCTGCTGAGAAGCAGTTCATTGGAATGAAGTAAACTTAATTCTTGATATAACTTCAAAGTTGATGTCAACTGAGTCTTCTGGACCTATTTACATAAATAGGGTTATTTACAGAAATGTTTGATTCAAAGAATATTTCTTAAAACATTTTTAATATTTAATAAGGAATTATTAAATTTTGTCCCTTAAGATAAATAACAAATGATAACTGTTAATAAGCAGATATGAATCACTTATGTAAATACTGATAGAAATTGCAGATCCAGGGTTTCTGCCTATCCAGGAGCCATGTGCACATGCTCTGCTGTATCTCAGCTGGAGCAGCTGGAGAGACCAAATTTGACTCCAGTGGGAATCCCACAATGTCCGTGTCTAAGTTAATGGATATTTAACTTGCCTAAATAAAGCCACTTTATGCTATATTATACTGCCAAATGCCTGGATAAAAAGGAGCCACCATGTCTAGGGATTCTGAGAACTTCTGATGAATTTGTGCTTATCTGTTCTCTTGTAGGATAGTATATAGGCTGGCATTATGCAAAGATCATGTAACTTCAGTAGGCATGTATTTCTTACATAGCTAATGATGGGGAAAAGTTGCCCAAAAAAAAGATGCAAAGCAAAAAGCTGCCTAAAGTAAAAGAAACTGTAGATAGGTTGCTTTTTTGTTTGTTTGTTTTTTCCCATAAAAGTAATATATGTCCGTTAAAGAAGATTTAGGTTCACTGCTACATAAAACATAATTCATGTTACATAGCTGTTTAATACACTTTCCTTGCTTTCATCCTTTAACATTTCAAGCATCTTGCTGTTATGTAGCCTCCATAAATGCCATTTTAATGGCAGTAGTCTGTTTAATGGTTATACCAGACTTAATGATTCCCTTTCATTTCAACATTCAAGTGTCTTAATATTTTTGTATATTTTTAATGTCTCTCTCCCCCATAGTTTGGATTATATCCATAGAATAGATTATCGATAAAATAAATAATAATAAAGAGAGTCAGAAAGGTCAAAGAGTATGGGCACTTGATACACGATGCCAAATTATTCTTCGTAAGAGTTGTTGCCAAATCAATGATAATGTTCATTTCATTGTACGCTTGCCAGCCATGTTTATTGGGGTGGTGATGGTTATTGTTTTTGTGTGGATACCTAATATGTGGTCTTTATTGAGTATATAATGGATGTTTGAAAATGTTTATTCCGTTTTATCAGCTACAGTGGTACTTATAGTACATGTATGTGACTTGTCAAAGTTATTGTTAATATTTCCTATAGCCTTAGATAATGCATGTAAAGTATATAGTTCAGTGCCACTTATATAAGAAGTGCCCAGTAAGTGTTAGCTTTTATTTCTGTCTACTTGATTTGTCAATTTCTAGAACTATATTGAAGTCTTTCTCTGTACTTGTGGATTTTTTTCCTCCTTGCATTTCTCAGTATTTGTGTTATATATTTTGAAGCTATTATCGTGCATAAAGATTCATGGTTTTGAGTGGAATGTTCTTTTACCAATTTTTTAATACCACCTTTGTCTCATATGATGCTTTTCATATTGAATTCTATTTTGTCTGCTATTAAATATTTCCACACCTACATTTTGTAACTTTATTTTTTGACTAAGGATTGCATGTTTTAATCTGCCTATACATTGTTCCATCCTTGCTGGTGTGCATTTTTATAAAGGATCCCTTATGTACTGGACTCAAATGGGTCTGTGGAAACATTTTAGACATAATGAAAATCAACAGATGCATATAATCCAAAACACAATGTTAAATACATACTGGGAGCTCTGGTGCTGTAGTGCCTAAAGCACTATGCTGCTACCAAAAGGCTGGCGGTTCAAACCCACCAGCCACTCCTCAGAAGAAAGACTGGGCAATCTACTGCCATAGTGATACCACTTTGCAAACTAGAGAGGGGTCACTGTGAGTGGATATAACTCGACGGCAGTGAGTTTGGTTTTTTGGGTGTGCTTTCAAGGACCTACCCATACATAAAACAAAGAGCTTATACTATCCAGGAATTCTCAGTGGTGCTTGGGGCAGGGAGCTATGGGAACAGGAGGATGATACAGAATTCAAAATAACCTGAACAGTTTTTTCAAAATACTTTGCAGGTTGAGGTGATGCCAATAATTTCTATATCCCTAAATTGGTTCAGATTGTGTTTTCCAGTGAAAGTTTCATGACAGCATGACAATGGAATCTCTTTACTCACCTGAAACCATTTAGGTTTTTTTTGGTCATAGAATGTTACCTGGCACTTAGCTAGAATTTTGTTTCTTAAATTTTCTTAAATTTTGATTTCTTAAATTTTCTTAAATTTGATTACTACAAGAACAGGAAATAATATAGGCAAAAGACAGAGGCTGTACTTTTGCAGAACAGTTCCTTTAGGCATTATTCACATCTTTAGTAGTTTTTCAGGTAACAAACAGCCTTGCTCTCAAATGCACAAGACCCTGGACTGATTGATTTTTTCATTCTTTCCTTTCTTCCTTCCTTCCCTCCCTCTTTTCCTTCTTCCTTTCGAGGGGAGCAAGGATACTAGACGTGTCAAAAGACTTCATACTATTTTCATCTTCCTAGCTCAAAGGTCTTTGTAAAGGTCATTTCAATGAAGCGTGCATATTCTGCTTGATGCTTCAGTTGCCAAACTTGTGTGCCAGTTTCTGTTTTCACAACATGATTTACAAACTCCTTACAAACAAAATGGCAAGAGAAGTCTGTGAGATTCATTCAAAGAGTCATCCCGTTATGGTTTAGGCAGGCAGGGTATTTGTATGTTTTCAGTACAGAAACCCATTTTCTGTGTCTAGTTGTTGTTGTTGTTCTTATGTGCCCTCGAGTCGGCCCCGACTCATAGCGACCCCTCCTTGGGTTTCCGAGGCAGTATCACTACAGAAGTAGGATTGCCCAACCTTCCTTCCGAGGAGTGGCTGGTGGGTTTGAACCCCCAGCCGTCTGGTTAGCAGGCAAGTGACTTAGCCACTATGCTACCAGAGCTCCTAGAATCAACATAAATTTTTCATTGGTACTTACATCAACATTCACAGTGTGGTAATCTGAATTGGTGGGTAACCAGGTGTGATTGCCTTCAGAAAAACCAGCATTTGAACTGTTGTCCCACTGCATTGGTGACTTTGAAACAAGGGTATTCTATGGTAAAAGAAAAAAAAAACCTATAATAGTCTGGTTATTAAAAGAAATGCAACTTGGCCCTGAAATACTTCATAATTATTTAATTACCTATTATCTGTTAGCTAGTGCTTGTGTTCATAGCATGCACAATGAAAAGACCTTAACGTTGAATACATAAGCCATTTTCACACCTTGAATTGGAAAATAACTAATAACATCTTGGGTTTAAATAGACTCTAATAACTGTACTTGGATACCTGCTTAGACTCTGCTGCTTTCTTTTTCGCCTAAAAATGAGCAATGCAGAATTTCAAAATGTGTCATTACCAATTATTCTCAAGTTCCTCATTCAACCATGATAGTGGTAATGAATTTAAAACACAACTATGTCCAAGTGAGCCTGAATTCCAGCCTACACTTAAACAGCCTGGTTACTGTGCGGGAGTACACACATACAAACTTGGGAGCTGAAATAGAAAAGATTTCACCTTGACCAAATATTAGGGGAATTGGATCTTATACAGTTGAAAGCAAACCATACAAATGAAACATTCGAGATCAGGCATCTACTCAGCAACATAATTGTGAGATCCATAGCCTCAAACAAAAATAAAAACCTCTCAAGTCTGAGGCTGTGCATTGCATCTGATAACATAAAAGGAAGTCTTTTTGCTATAGTTAAATAAGATCTAGCAGAAGATAAGAACTAAGGAAATAAGTGTTCTTAACCCTCCATGCTTCAGATAGAGGACAATGAATAATCTCAGAACGCTAGTTCTCAAATTTCAGGATATATAGTCATTCCCCAAAGTACAAATGAAATCCATTCATGTCTCTGAGAATTAGTATGTCAACAGGTACACACAGTTCTTTTTTAACCTTAATTTAGGGCAAAAAAAGGCTCAAAGTTTTTCAATGATTTAAAACCTGCACATGCAGCAAGTGAAGGTGATTGAGATAAATTTGTTATGGTAGGGACTGGCTTAATCATTTTTTGAATGAGGACAAATTTACATAACATTAAAAGGCAAGTGGGAGTTGCCTGTAAACCTGGGACTGCCTGTATAAGCATCAGTGGGAAAGCGTCTTTAGAATGCAGATTCTGGGCTCTACCCTAGAAATTCAGTTGAATAGTCCAGGAAGCAGTATTTTAACGATATCTCTACACCAGGAAAACTGGCAATTCTTACTGTACAACAGAAATAAAAGCAAAGTTAGCATCATTTTAAGCAATGGAATAAAAATTTTAAATTCCCTGATTTACCCAAAAAAAAAAGTACTTGGTTTTACAGCTGTGGTGCATGGCTAAGTTGTTAAACTTACAGCATCATAGCTTTCGTAGAGATTGGTGGATAAAATATTTTCCATTCCTATTTCTTCCCCGTAGTAAGTTATGGGAGTGCCAGGGAGTGTTAAAATGAGCATATTCATGACATTGACATATTCTTTCCCCAAACGAGAAGTCAACCGAGAGTTATCCGGTCCACCAATCTGAAAGGCAGAAATTTTTTTGGAAATTCGCAGAGCAAAATGGGTTTTCTATTCAACAATCCATAAACCTTCTGTTTTGTGACATTTACTGCAAACGCCACACTGTGACAGCATTCTTCCCCTGCGCCCAACCCCCTTCCCTTCATCCTTCCTTCACACCCCCTCCCCCTTCCTAGCTCTATCCCTGGGCAAACACTGTTCTCTTGATCCCAAATGCTTGACTGTTGTAATGAATGCATACCCCCTCCCCCCTAATATTACTGTTCACCTTATAGATCTATTGTTTGGCTGCCAGCTGAGTCATGTGGGTTGAGTTCCGTTCCTAGCTTGAAGGGTGTCAAAGGGCCATAGTCTTAGGGGTTCCACTAGTCTTCATCTGATCAGTAAGCCTGGTCCTTTGTATGATTTTCAGTTTTGTTCTACATTTTCCCCACTCTAGGACCTCATATTGGTCCAGTGGTAGCTGGGCACCACCTAGTTCTTCTGGCCTAAGAGTTGTGGAGGCTAGGTTTAGTCCTTTAGGCTAATTGTTTCCCGTGTCTTTGATTTTCTTCACTCTTTGCTCCAGATGGAGAGAGACCAAATGCACCTTAGATGGCCACTCACAAGCTTTTAAGACCCCAGCCACTACTCACCAAAGTAGGATATAGAATATTGTCTTTGTGGACTGTGTTATGCCATTTGACTTTAGTGTCCCCTGAAACTATAGTCCTGAGTCTCCATACCCAGCAACTCATTCCCTCACGGTGTTTAGTTATGGTTGACATTTTCGTAACTTTGTTCCCTTATGCTCTACTATTTTCATGAATATATTTGCAGCACATATAAATATATAGGTAGAGATAGCCTCTGAATGCGGCTCTACGTGCAGTTTTCTGGAAGATGTACTTAAAAGAAAGTTCAAAATGCAGACACACAAGGTAGCTGTGGACACGTTGGCATTAGCAAGCCTGTATTTGAGCCCCAGCCCTGCCTCCTGCTGTGTAATGAACCAACTTACTGTCTTAACCACTGATCATCTGCAGAATAATTTACCTCATAATGATGTGGCAAATAAGATCAACTGTATGAGTGTGCATTCATATTTACTCTTATTTGGATAAAAATATATTGAGAGGAAAAGATAGTTTCCCCTACAGAGAGCAGAACAAGGGAACAAAGTGGAAGAGACGGGAGTGGGAAGAAGACTTCTGATGTACCTTTTTTTCTTTTGACTCTCAAATTATTTAGAACAAATTTTAAAGTAAAAGATAAAGATAAATCAACTTTTTAAAAAAGAAATTTGCATAGTCCAAAGGAAGTTTTGAAGTGTGTTTTATATTTGTAAATGCATTTCTGTATTAAGTGCTCCAATTACAGATATTATAAAACCTAGTTTTTATTTAAATAAGAGCTTATTTAAATCACCTGACGACTCTCCAAACCACCAACTCAATCTCCTGTGCATATGTTGAACATGGCTCTTTATTGTTTAAAAAGGACTTACATACCTACAATATATATAAGTCCCCACTACATTACAGTTCTGGGAGCTCTGGGAGCATAGTGGCTAAGGCACTTGACTGCTAACCAGACGGCTGGCGGTTCAAACCCACTAGCCACTCCTCGGAAGGAAGGTCGGGCAATCCTACTTCCGTAGTGATACTGCCTCGGAAACCCAAGCAGGGGTCGCTATGAGTCAGGTTTGACTCGACGGCACATAACAACAACAACACCACCACTACAGTTCTATCAGATATTATCGACATTTTACAAAAGCTCTGAGAAGTTTCATCATTTATTCAGGTTCATGGTATGAGGCAGAACAAGCCTTTGAATTTGAGTTTGAGAATGGGAACTTGATTGTTACAGTTCAGGAAAAGAGAGATTGCTTTTTTGCTTTTTTTTTTTCCCCTTATGAACTAACACTATCTTTACACTTATATTTTGTATAGACTATTATATAGTATCTTTTCTATTTTTATGTCCAGAAAATTAGGACAAATCTTGCTGAATCCTTATATTATTTTCATTATCTTAAGAGCATCTGACAAGAAACTGATTTCTCAAGCCTTCTGGACATAGAGCACTTTCTGTTTAAGAATTAAAATCAGGAAACATTTCCACAGTAGTTTACAACAAAGGACATGGGTCAGAACTCTCACAGGCTGAGAGAAGTCCCAGCCGCCTATGATTATGAAGACTTTCAGTATATTAAAAGAAAAAAAAATCCAAAACTATAAGATTTGTGGCATAGGGGGCACCTCTAGAATGGTGATTACAGCAAGAACCTCTAAAAATCTCCCCCAATCACAATAATTTTTTTTTTACAAAATGGAAAGAAAATAAAAATCTCCTCCTCCATAAAATCACAGTGCTAGCAAAAATTGGCAAAATCCACATTTTCAGAACTCTGGAAATAAAGGCTTGCAACAATCTGAAGAGTTTATTCAATAGAAGCAGCTGGATCTCAGTAAGAAAAGCAAGCTTTGGGCCATTTTAATTTATCCTAGTCCCATCCTCCTTCCCTAGACCCATGATAGCCTTAAAAATCAACAGACTTACAACTATAGTAGCTGTGAATACAAGCAGTCTAGCAGCCCCTGGAGACTGCCATCGCGTCGATTGGGTTTCCAAGGTAGTAAATCTTTACAGAAGTAGGTTGCCCAGTCTTCCTTCCATGGAGTAGCTGGTGGATTTGAACCACCAACCTTCTGGTTAGCAGTCAAGATGGGTTTAGAGCTCACCAAAACTCGATCCCCAGAGAACTGTCACTAGCTGACATTTCTGGCAGTTCACCAAGAAGCTCCATCCTCACAGCTTTTTCTTTATTTGACCTGACTCAGAGCTAATTCTGGATAAACAGCACTATCCCGAAGGCATTTATAGAAAAGAATAAGTGACAATTATTTAACATCACCCCTGCCTGAGCTGGTGTTATCAATCAGAGCCAACCAGAGACTCACCAAAAAGCAAAAAAAAAAAAACTGGAGAATAAGATGCCCATAAGGGCTTTGAAAAGTTTAAGCATATTTCTAGACTCTAGTAGGACACACTCATACACAGCTGTGTGCATGCTAAGGGCTATGCAGATGTCCAGAAAAGACCTGAAAAGGCTCTAATTTCTCATCTCTGGCTAACATTAAGGCCCTATGCAAGGAGTAAGTCAAGACTAAGAGTTGTAAACTGCCTGCCAGGACAAAGGCTGGGAGATTTATGGATTCAAAGCATTTAAGGAAATCGCTTTTCAAAAGCATTACCTTACCACTAAACTAGCCAACCAGAGATTTCAGTGACCCTATACAATAAAAAAAAAGTAATATGCAGACTACAGAATTAGTCCAAGAAACTCACTAAACAAACAGCAACAACAATGACAACTACCTCTGGGGAGGGGAAAGTATGATTTCCAAAGTTGCCACATTATAATGCCATATGATCCAGTAATTCCATTTCTAGGTATATAACCAAAAGAATTGAAAGGAGAAATACAAACAGATAGATGTACTAATAATGTTAATTTCAGCACTATTCATAATAGCTGAAATCTCCATCAAATGATGATGAATGGATATACAAAATGTGGTACATATATACAGTGGAAAATTGCTTATTCATAAAGAGCAATAAAGTTCTGATAAATGCTACAACGTGGATGAACCTTGAAAATAAGCCAGTCACAATAAGACAAATACTGTATAATTCCACTTACATAAAATATCTAGAATAGTCAAGTGTATACAGACCTAAGTTATCAGTGGTTACCAAGGGTGGACTGGTGGTAGCGTAAGGGGACTCATTGCTTCTGTTAAGGATGAAAATTTGGGAATGGATAATGGTGATGGTTGTATAACACAATGAACACAATGTCACCAAATTGTACATGTGAATAATGTTGAAATGGAAAATGTTTTGGTACATATATATTTACCACAATTTTTCAGAAAAATGGTTAAAAGACTCAAGAAAGCAGCAAGAGAAAAGTAGCACATCACATATATGGGACCCTAAGGAGCCCTGGCAGCACAGTGCCTAAGGCATTTGACTGCTAACCAGAAGGCTGGAGGTTCAAACCCACCAGCCACTCTGTGAAAGGAAGACTGGGCAATCTACTTCTGTAAAGATTAACCACCATGGAAACCCAAAGGGGGTCGCTATGAGTCAGACTCAACTCGATGGCAGTGAGTTTGAGTTATTATTATTATTATTATTATTATTTTGGTTAAGTAAGATTCAACAGCACCTAAGAAGAACAAGAAGTAAGATTAACACCTGACTTCTCATGAGAAATGATGAAGAGCAAAAGACAGTGGGGTATAGTCAAAGTACTGAAAAAAAAACTTTTTATATCCAGCAAAACTATCCTTTAAAAAAAGATAAATTAAGACATTCTCAGATTTTAAAAGAAATAGAAAAAAAAGAAATAGTGTTTATGCACAGGGAGACGGTTCAGGGGGCAGGAGTGGGAGGGATGGACACAGGGAAGAAGTAACTATCGGGAGGAAATGGGAGGGGAGCGGCTGCATTGGAGTAAATTGTAGTCAGTGTCAAGTATGTGAACTGCTGTATGGAAAGTGAATTTGCTCTGTAAACTTTCATCCAAATCACAATAAAAAAAAAAAAAAATAGAAAATTATTCACTAGTAGACTTTCTCTAGAAGAAATACAAAAGGGAGTCCTTCCAGCTAAAATGAAAGGACATTAGATAATAACTTGAATCTATATGAAGAAATAAAAGCAAAGGTAAATTACACCACTAAAGGTAAATCCATTCCCAAAATCAACTGCCACTGAGTTGATTCCAACTCATAGTGACCTACAGGACAAAGCAGAATTGTCCCATAGGGTTTCTGAAGCTTTACATCTTTACAGAAGCAGACTGCCATATCTTTCTCCTGTGGAGTGGCTGGTGGTTTCCAACAGCTGACCTTTTTGTTAGCAGCTGAGCACCTAACAATTGTGCCACCAGGGACCCAGTAAATAAATAAAATACAGTATAAATGTATTATTTCTTTCAACTCTTCTTCAATCTGATTTAAAAGATAACTGCATAAAATAATGCTCATGGTTATAAAGCTGTGATGGGCTAATAATGTATAAAGATGTAATGTGTATGCATGACAGTACAAAGGACTGAGGAGAGACAACTATATTGGAATAAAATATTTATACACAATTGAAATTAAACTAGATTGTTTTAAGGTAACATGCTAATTATAATCCCAAGAGCAA
>NW_006921711.1:2305704-2333060 GCF_000298275.1 Orycteropus afer afer | reverse complement strand
CAGAGCTCTTAGTGGCTATATTAATATCAGACAAAATAGAATTTAAGACAAAAATAGTTCCTAAAGACAAAGAAGGACATTTTATAATGATAACAGAGATGCAGAGTCAGTGCATCAGGAAGACAACAATGATAAATAAATATTCACCTAACAACAGAGCCTCAAAATACATCAAGCAAAAACTAACAAAATTAAAGAGAGAATTGGACAATCAACAATAATAGCTGGAGACTTCAATATCCTATTTCGATAATGAATAAAACAACTAGGTAGAAGAGAAACAAAGAAATGAAAGACTAAAACAACATTAGAAGCCAACTAGACCTAACATATCTATAGAACACACCACCCAACAACAGCAGAATATACATTCTTCTTAAGTGTACATGGTCGCTGCCACAAAAATTAGAAAATACTTTGGGATGAATGAAAATGAAACAACATACTAAAACTATGGGGCACAGCTCAAGTTGTGCTCAGAGGGAAATTTATGCTTGTAATCCCTAGAGTGAAAAATAAAAAAGATCTCAAATCAATAATCTAATATTCCATGTTAAGAAACTGAGGCGGAAGAAAAGAGCAAACTAAGCCAAAAACAAATAGAAGGAAAGAAATAATAAAGATGGGAGTGAAAATCAATGAAATAGAGAATTTTACAAGATAGAGAAAATCCACAAAACCAAATGTTAGTTCTTTGAAAGCATGAACAAAATTGGCAAATATTTAGCTATACTGAATAAGAAAAAGAAAAGAGAAGATGCAAATTACTATAATCAAGAATGAAAGAGGGGACATCATTACTAACGAGTATACCAACAAATCAGATCATCTAGATGAAATTGACAAATTGCTAGAAAGACACAAACTGCCAAAATGAACTCAAGAAAAAGTATTTTCTGACAGACCTATAAGAGGTAAAGAGATTGAATTGGTTATCAAAATATACACCAAAAAGAAAATCTCAGATCTAGATGGCTTCACTAGTGAATTCTATCAAACATTTAAAGAAATAACATCAATACTTCATAAACTTGTTTTAAAAATAGAAGAGGGAACACTTCTCAGCTCATTCCATGATGCCAGTATTAGCCTGATACCAAAACCAGACAAAAATATCACAAGAAAACTACATAAAAATATCCTTTATGGATATAGACAAAATAGCAATCAAACAGAAGCCAGTACCACATGTTCAGAAGAATATACACTATCACAAAGTAAGATTTATCCCAGGAATTAAAGGTTGGCTCAATATATAAATATCAATCAGTGTAATATAGCATATAAATAGAAAAAAGGACAAAAACTACATGATCATGTTAACAGATGCAGAAAAAGCATTTAACAAAACTGATACTTTTCATGACAAAAACAATCAACAAGCTAAGAATAGAAGGGAATTTCCTCAATCTTATAAAGGGTATCTACAAAAAACCCACAGCTAACAACATACTTAATACTGAAAGACTAGATGCTTTCCCCCTAAGAGCAGAACAAGACAATGTCTTCTCGTTGTCACTTCTATTCAACATTTACTAGAGATTTTCACTAGAGAAATTAGGCAAGAAAACAAAATAAAAGACATCCAGATTGAAAAGGAGAAGTAAACCCATCTATATTCGCAGATGACATGATCTTATATGTACCAAATCTAAGGAATCCATGATAAACTATTAGAAACTAATAAACAAATTCAGCAATATTGCAGGATTCAATAGCAATATACAAAAATCAATTGTATTTCTGTACACGAACAATGAACAATCCCAAAATGAAATTAAGAAAAAATTCCATTTACAATAGCATTAAAAAATAATAAAATACTTGGGAATAAAGTTAACAAAACAAGTGAAAGACATGTACACAGAAAAATATAAAACATTGCTGAAAGAAATTTAAAGAAGACCCAAATAAATAGAGAGACAGCCCATGTTCATGGATTAGAAGATTTAACATTGCTAAATGTCAATACTCCTCAAAGTGACCAACAGATTTGACACAATCCCTACCAAAATTCTCACTGGCTTTTTTTGCAGAATTTGACAAGCCAATCCTAAAATTAATATATATCTAAACTAATGGAAATGTTAGGGACAGAGAAGAGCTGACACAATCTTGAAAAAGAAGAACAAAAGTTGGAGGAACCACACTTCGCAATTTCAGAACATACTGCAAAGCTATAGTCAAGGTAATGTTGTATTGGTATAAGAATAGACACATAGATAAAAGGAACAGAATTGAAAGTCCATACAATTATGGTCAATGGATTTTCAGCAGGGGTCCTAAAAGAATCCAGTGGGGAAAGAATAGACTTTTAGCATACGATACTGGGATAACTGGATTAGGCAATAGTTTTAAAACATTAGTGTTTCAAAGCACAAATCAACCATCAGCAAAGTAAAAAGACAACCCAGAGAATGGGAGAAAATACTTGCAAATCAATTATCCAATTATTTAATTCAACAATAAAAATACAAAAAAAATCACTGCCGTGGAGTCTGATCTGACTCATAGCGACCCCTCCTTGGGTTTCCAAGGCGTTATCTCTACAGAAGTAGGTTGACCAATCTTCTTTCCAAGGAGTGGCTGATGGGTTTGAACCACTAGGCTTCTCAAAAGCCTTAGGCACTACACCACCAGAATTCCTACATAAATAGTCACTACAGCATTATTCTTAATAGCTAGAAAAGTAGAAACAACCCAAATGTCCATCAGTAGATGAATGGACAAACAAATGTGGTATATCCATACAACGAAATATTATTTGGCCATAAAAAGAAATGAACTACTGATACATACTACCATAACATGGATGAACCTTGAAAACAGTATGTTAAGTGAAAGAAGAGAGAGTCTAAAGGTCACATTTGTATGATTTCATTTATATAAAATATACAAAACAGGCATATCTATAGAGACCAAAAAGGAGCTCTGGTGGTATATAATGGTTAAGGCATTTTGGCTGCTCTGGTAGCGTAGTGCCTAAGGCACTTGACTGCTAACTGGAAGGAAGGTTGAGCAATCTACTTCCATAGTGATACCACCTCGGAGGCCCTAGGGGATGGCCTCAAGCCTAAGGCAATCACCTGCCACACCCAAGGCTGGCGTTTCAAGCCCACCAGCCGCTCCCCACCAGGTAGCCGGGCGTCTCTTTGGGAACTCTGGTAGCATAGTACCTAAGGCACTTGACTGCTAACCGAAGGCTGGTGGTTCAAACCCACCAACCACTGCTCGGAAGGAAGGTTGGGCAATCTACTTCCGTAGTCTGCCTCAGAAACTCAAGGAGGGGTCGCTATGAGTCAGGTCCCACTCGATGGCATGTAACAACAACAACTGCCTCCGAAACCCAAGCAGGGGTCGCTATGAGTCAGGGCCAGCTCAACGGCTCATAACATCAACTAGAAGGTCAGTGGTTCAAACCCACCAGTTGTTCTCTGGGAGGAAGATAAGGCAACCTACTTCATATAGATTTATAGCCTGGAAGCCCAATGGGGTTCACTGTGAGTTGGACTCGATGGCAGTGGGTTATAGAGACATAAAGTAGATTTGTGATTTCCAGGGGCTGGGGGAAAGGTAGGAGGGGACATGGGAAGTGATTGCTAATGAGTATGGGGTTTCTTTTTGGGGTGATGAAACTTGACACTGGTGATAGTTGCAGAACTCTATGAACATACAAAGAAACACTTTAAAAGGGTGAATCATTTCTTAATTAAGCTGTTATTTTTAAAATATGGTGTTCATTTAATGCTTCCAAAAAAAAAAACCACACTCACTGCCATCAAGTCAATTCCGACTCATAGCAACGCCCTTGGGTTTTAGAGGCAGTAAATCTTTAGGGAAGTAGATTGCCCAGTCTTCCTTCTGCATTTTAAATGCTTACATTCAACAAATTAATTACGATTTTAGCACACTAAAAATGAAAAAAAAAAAAAGATTTTCCTATTGCTATGATAACATAGGATTTTTATAACAAATATTAATTTACAGTGCACCATAATAATGTAGTCTAGCAAAGGGAAACAAATATAAAATTGTGTGATGGATGTCTTTGGTCTTTAACTTCTGTCACACTATCTGTTTGACTGTATATATAACTTCATTTGAGGACAATATCATGAATCTTAAACTTGAGTCTCTCTCATCCTGAGGAAGACTCTGTCAATAACACACATTCCTGCTAATCAGTGCATCAGAAAAAATTAAAATAAGCTTAATTATGGTTCACGGATTTTGTTTTTTGATGAAATGGTATTTTCTCCATCTGTATTCTTTCAGCTTTTGATCAAGGCAATGTAAGAGCTGTGCAGAGTATAGTAAAAATTCCCCCTCCTTAAGGGCCCAGTTTAAACTTAAATATTTTGGAGGGCAGCACCTAATGCAAGAGCCTGCAATCAGAAGAAGACCTATCTTGGTAAATCATTGAAATGCATGAGAATAACAGCACTGCTGCAAACAAACATCTGACCCTTTCCATGGTCTTCACTGAGTACCCAGTGTGAAGGCACATCATGCTGGGTGCTAGGATTTTGGGTTGCACTGCCCCTGCCCTCAAGGAATTAACAGTCTAGTAGGGAAAGCAGATACTAAGTGTATGTAGTTTTAGGTAAGAGAGTGAAGGGGTGCTGTGGGAACATATAATAGGTAGACCCAAGGGCTTATCTGGGGGCTCAGAAGGCTTCCTATTGTGACATTTAGCTGAGAACTGAAGGATGCCAAAAGTCACAGCCTAAGATGGTAGAGATGGCAGAGAAACACAGGGATTCAAGAGGCTGAAGAGTTGTTCAGGAGTCTGTCGCTGTTAGCTGCCATCAAATTGCCCCGCATCTCATGGCAACCACATGCACAACAAGATTGGCCCTTTGCAATACACAGGATTTCACCAGCTGGTTTCCTCAGAAATAGATAATCAGGCCTTTCTTCCTAGACTGTCTTAGTCTGGAAGTTCTGAAACCTGTTCAGCAGTATCTGCTGAAGACAAGCATCAAGCAAGCCTCCCCTGACAGAAGGATGGTGGCTGACTGAGGTACACTGGCAGGGAATCGAACCTGAGTCTTTTGCATGCAGGGTGAGAATTATACCACAGAATCAGCACTGTCCTCTTCAGGAGTTTAGGCCTTATTGATGTAAATGGTTAACACACTTGGCTGCTACCCAAAATGTTGGGGGTTTGAGTCCACCCAGAGTTGTGTTGGAAGAAATGTTTGGCAATCTACTTCTGAAAAATCAGTCATTGAAAATCCTATGCAGCACAGTTTACTCTGACACATGGGGTCGCTGATGGTATCTGGTTTGGTTTATATTTTAAAAAGAGGGTGTGTCTTTTATGTGAAAGAGAAAGAAACTTTCATCTTGTTTAAGCCACTGTTACTGTGAGACTTTTAAGCAGAGCTTATATCTCTATACTAATACAGATGGCTCAGTGCCTAAAGCATTTGACTTCTAACTAGGTTTGTGGTTCAAACCCACCAGCTGCTCTGCAGAAGGAAGATGAGGCAATTCACTTCTGTAAAGAGTTACCACTTGGAAACCCAATGGGGGTCACTCTGAGTCACAATCAACTCGATGGCAGTGGGTTTGCAAGTAATAGTAATACAGGTATCTTACTAAGGAGTTCAACGCTAATCCAAACTTCTAATCCCAAAGATAGAGGAACCCTGACAGGCATGGAAGCGGAACGGTTGGTTTATTACCACAGGTAATATTTTCTATATCTTTTCAAACCCACCAGCCACCCTCGGAAGGAAGGTTAGACAATCTACTTCTGTAGTGATACCGCCTTGGAAACCCAAGGAAGGGTCACTATGAGTCGGATCCAACTCCACGGCAGTGAGTTTGGTTTGGTTTTGGAAGTAACATATACCAACAAAGGTTGGCAGTTCATACCCACTTGAAGGGATGGGGGGAGAATTTCTTTAACTTTTTTTTTTTTATTGATTATATCAGGTAATCTTTATAAACATAAACCAAACCAAAGCAAACCAGCTGCTGTTGAATCGATTTCGACTCATGGGGAACCCATGCATTGAAGAGCAGAACTGTGTTCCATGAGGTTTTTAAGGCTATAACCTCAGAGCAGATCACCAGGCCTTTCTTCCAATTTTGACAACTCTTCAAAAATATTAGACCTTTGTCAGTCAACAAGGAAGTTGCTTTTCACCTCTGTCTTGAAGGGTGCAGTGGAATCTCGGTAGTTTAAATGCCTTTTGACTGAGCTCTGCCCCCACAAAACGGCATTTTATCACTGTTTTATGTTGCCCTGTATTGCTGTTTACCCCTTCCATATCTGAAACCCTCTTTCTTCCCATTGAGGTCATCGATTCTGGGAAATGTGGGGAAGAATTATAGCTTGATATCTATTCCTCACAGAGTCTAATAGCATTCTGAGCATAGACCAATAGTCATCAGATATTCATTCGAGAGGACAATGTCTCCCCCTTAATGATAAGAACCTGGTGGGAAGCTGGGACATGCCTGGCTCATTAATCCTTTGAATGAGGAAGAATTGAAGGTCATTAGAGACAAATATTCATCTTATTCTAGAAGTAACTGTTCAACAAGCACCTGAGCACAAGACATGCTGATCTGTGCATGAGGACTTACCATCCAATTAGGCCACTTTCCTTCTGGCATGTTTTCCATCCAGGACATGATAACCTTATTAAATAGACTGTTCCCAGGAGTGTCTAGTTTGGTTAGGTAATCGTTGAAGGGAAAATCTGCTTCTTGGATAAAAGGCAGCCCATAGTACATCATGGTCTTGTCAATGTTCCCCCCATTGGCTTCAGTTCCCATGAACCTGTAAGAGTTGGCAGAGTTTGGTGTCTTTGGGGCCTGTCAGGGGACACGGAAAGCACTGTGCAGCTGTTTACATCTGGCTTACAAGATGTAGGGGCTGTATGCACACTAGTAATCATATCAGACTAGGGATCACTGGAAAGAATAATCAAGACAGATGATCAAGAAATGTCACATTGGGGCCCCTGGAGAATTTCTCGGTGTAATAAATACAAAGACCAGTTCAATACAAGGACAAGTGCCTAAGAGTTAAGAAGCACATTTAGATCTCAATCAATATTGTTCTCTTCTTTCTAAACCTGATTAAAACTCAGTCACTTCCATAAAGGCTTTCTTCAGCAATTCCCATCACTCCACTTGGAATTTACAGTATATGCCTGCATATAAAGTGATGAGTCTCCCTGCAAAATTCCCCCTTGTATTTCAGTCCTTATACTTTCATCTTATCATTGGGGTACACTCTCAATTACTGAAAATCAAATACTCTTTGGGGAAGACACATTTCACCTGAAATGGCTTCCATCAACATTGGCTTTAGTTGTTTAAGGAAGCATAGTAACAGGTATGTGCACAGTCTGTATAGCCAAACTGTCTCTATTCAAATTCCATCTCTGCAACTGTCACTTGTGTGACCATTACCTATAAACTCACAGCCTCATTTTCCTCATCTATAAAATGAGGACAGTAATCACAGTATCCACTCGAAGGAAGGGGACCAAGAATTTCTTTAACTCTTTTTGTGTTGATTATATCAGGTAATCTTTATAAATATAAATCAAACCACCTGCTGTCAAATCTATTCTGACTCATGGGAATACATGCATTGCAGAGCAGAACTGTGCTCCATGAGGTTTTCAAGGCTGTGACCTCAGAGCAGATCACCAGGCCTCTCTTCCAAGGCACCTCTGGGTGGATTTGAACCACCAACCTTTCAGTTAGTCAATGAGCACTTCACCATTGTGTCACCCAAGGATTCAGATATGGGCATAGTAATAGTCAACTTTATTGTTTATTATGTGTCATGCACTGATACAAGAGATTTATTACATTATTTAATTTCAGAACAGTGTTAAATGGGTATTGCTAGTACTTTTTCATTAATGAGGAAACTGAGACTTATGTTAACAAACCAGCCCAAGGTTACACAGTTAGAGAGCAGGACTGCAGCTGAGGTCCATCTGATTCCAAAACTGTGTTCATAATCATTGTGTTCCACCGAGAGTTTAGCTGAAACATTTAGATTCATAGTGTACAGGGACACTACATGTCAAAAAATAATGATAACAATAATACTAGTTAAAGCTAACACTTAGCTAATAAGTTATCTCTTTAAATAATTTAGTTTTTTACAACCCCCCCTCCCCTGAAGTAAATACTGTAATTACCACTATTTTACAAGTAAAGAAGCTGAAAATCAGCAAAGTGAAGCAACACGAGACAATATACCAGGTCCCAACATACCCAAGTTATAGGAGACTATAATTATGCAGGTCTCTTCAATTATCACTTTAGCCCCTTGAATATGACTGGTTGTGGTGGTGCAATGATTAAGTGTTCAGCTGTTATCCGAAAGGTTGGCAGCTCATACCCACTCAGCACCTCTGTGGGAGAAAGACTTGGCAATCTCCTTCTGTAAAGATTACAGCCAAGAAAACCCGATGGGGCAGTTCCACTCAGTCACACGGGGTCACCCAACAACAGTGATGACTGGTTATAAGGGATAACTACAGATTATACGCAGCACCTGTGAAGAGTAAAAGTGTCCTGTGCTTACCTGTACCTCCCAGGCTCCCTGCTATATCGGTTCATAGTCTCCCGGAAGCTCCGGAGAATGTCATGCATTCCCACCTGAGTGGTGGTGAAGTCATGGTACAGCTCTGAGTAATGTGTGATCATGTCCTTTAAAAAGAGAGCAGCACAGTTTCTATCATTGCAGACTCACAGCTGGCTTTACGTGAATGTACATTGTCTCCTTGAAAAGGACTCAATCCAAGACACAAATGCTCAAAGCCAGCCTGCTACTTCAGCTCACAAAGTGTTTTATGGATGGAGAACATGTGTTACTGTTAGCATTTCATTTGATGCTTAAATTATTAACTTTATAAATCTATTAAATAATATTTCTCTAAATTAACTATTACTTACCCATTTTAGCAAATTAACTTTTCCTATTTAAACACTGATTATAAATGTATTTAACAAAAATCCTTCTGAATGTTTAATTAATACCATAAATCCAATCTATTGGGTTGTTCTAAATGCTTCAGAACTTTTGAAGACAAACAAAAGTTATCTTAAAGATTGAAGAAGTTCTCATTATTACACTTTTACTTAATCTGGTTACAAAAATACCATACTATGCATTTGAATTTATTTCTTTATGGCCTCTATCTTTGATTGTTATTGTATCCTTACACTTTCCCAAAGTTTCAGTAATTTTACCTAATGCTCATTGCTATGCCTTACTGGGGTTATTGTAATCTTCTAAGACCCAAAGCAAAAGCTTTCATCTCACCCAAGTCAAGACTGTAAATTCTCAGTTGGGACAACTGGCTGACCATCCAAACCTGAGTTGTCATTCATTAATCGGGGTTCCCTTTACATAAATGAACTTCTCTTGCTACATCAATAGGTTTTTTTAAAAAATCTATGGTTTGCCCTGAAGTAAATGTTAATGGCTAACATTTAGCTAATACATTATCTTTTTAAATAATTATTTAAATAATTTAATTCTTTAAGTTCTTCCTGGGTAGCACACAAAACCCAATATTCTGATCACTGGACATGACCAGAAAGGCACACCTGCCTTATGACAGCTCATCATAATTAAGAAAGTTATTGCAAGATTTTTCCCTTTGGGACAATAGATTAATACATCACCTGTTTTTCCCTTCACTTTCCTTTTTTATTGGAAATCATGAGTGAAAAAAAAAAATTGGCTTACTCATAACATTCATTTTATGGTATGCCCTCATCATTGGCTCATGCACAATCAACCTCTCCTAAGTCAGTGAATTTGTCAGTTAATGAAGTTACAAGCAATGAATCTACTACTCAGGACAAAAGCTACAAGTTTGGCAATACACTATAGTATTAATTTTATTTGCTTAACTTTGTAAAAAGGTTATCAAGCTATATGTAATTTTTTTTCATTAAACATTACATTGTGAAGATTAATTCATATTATCGTGTGACTATAGTTCATTTAGTTTGACAGAAGTATACAATTCCACTGTGTAAATATATAAAGCCATCATTTTGGAACGCCGTTTAGGAGTACTGTCAACTTGGCCTTGGACAAAAAGTGACTATAGAATGATGGGCAACCAGAGGAATAGGCTAGCACATAAATGTCATGTCTCATGTGACATGGGGGGAGAGGCGCGTTTTAGAATCACTGGTGTGCAAGTACAAAGAATCCAAATTCTGTAGATAGGCTTGAATTCTATTTACCACCTCTGTAAACCCTGATACATTAACCTAAGATTTGCTCACTCACAGCCATCAAGTCGATTCCAACTCATAGTGATATTTTAGAACAGAGTACAAATGCCTCATAGGGTTTCCAACACTGTAAATCTTTGTAGAAGCAGATTGCCTCATCTTTCTCCCACAAAGTAGTTGGTGGATTCAAACTACTGACCTTTATGTTAGCAGACGAATGCTTAACCACTACGCCACCAGATTTCCTCTAAGATTTGGTAAATAGAGATAACAAAAACTCTCCCTTAGGATGTGGAGAGGGTTAAATGAAATATCGTAAGTAAACAGCACATAGCACACAATATTGTTATTGTTGTTAGGTGCTATTGAATCGATTCCAACTCCTACAGACCCTATGGACAACAGAACAAAACACAAAACACTGCCTGGTCCTGCACCATCCTCACCAATCTTTGTTATGCTTAAACCCACTGTTGCAGCCACTGTGTTCTTCCATCTCATGGAGAGTCTTCCCCTTTTTCTCTAACCCTCCACTTTACCAAGCAAATTACCCTTCTCCAAGGACTGGTCCTTTCTGACAACATGACCAAAGACTGGCCATTCTTGCTTCTAAGGAGCATTCCAGCTGCACTTCTTCCTGGACAGATTTGTTTGTTCTTTTGGCAGTCCATGCTATTTTGAGTATTCTTTGCCAATACCACAATTCAAAGGCATCAATTTTTCTTTGGTCTTCCTTACTCATTGTCTAGCTTTCATAAGCACATGAGGCAATTGAAAATACTCTGGCTTGGGTTAGGTGTCCTTTAATCTTCAAAGTGACATTTTTGCTCTTCAACACTTGAAAGAGGTCTTTTGCAGCAGATTTGCCTCATGCAATACCATGTCTGATTTCTTGACTACTGCTTCCATGGGTGTTGATTGTGGATCCAAGTAAAATGAAATCTTTGATAACTTCAATCTTTTCTCCATTTACCATGATGTTTTTAGTCCAATTGTGAGGATTTTTGCTTTCTTTATGTTGAAGTGTAATCCTTACTGAGGACTATAGTCTTTGAACTTCATCAGTAAGTGCTTCAAATCATGTTTACTTTCAGCAAGCAAGGTTGTGTCATCTGCATACTGCAGGTTATTAATGAGTCTTCCTCCAATCCTAAAGTTGCGTTCTTCCTCATATAGTCCAGCTTCTTGGATTATTTGCTTAGCATATAGATTGAATAAGTATGGTGAAAGGATACAACCCTGACACATGCCCTTCCTGATTTTAAACTATGCAGTATCACCTTGTTCTATTCAAAGAGTTGCCTCAGAGTCTATGTACAGGCTCCTCATGAGCACAATTAAGTGTCCTGGAATTTCCATTCTTAGCAATGCTATCCATAATTTGTTATGATCCACACAGTTGAATGCTTTTGCATAGTCAATAAAATACAGGTAAACATCTTTCTGGTACTCTCTGGTACTCTTTGCTTTGAGCCAAGATCCATCTGACATCAGCAATGATAGCCCTTGTTCCATGTCCTCTTCTGAATCTAGTTTGCATTTCTGGAAGTCAATATACTGCTGCAAACATTTTTTAATTATCTTCAGCAATATTTTACTTGCATGTGATATTGAAGATATTGTTCGATAATTTCCACATTCTATTGGATCATCTGTGTTTGGAATGTGCATAAATATAATCTCTTCCAGTCAGTTGGCCAGTTAGCTGGCTTCCAAATTTCTAGGCACAAATGAGTAAGCACCTCCAGCCCTGCATCCATTGGTATTCCAATTTGTATTCAATGGGTATTCCATCAATTCCTGGAGCCTTGGTTTTCACCAATTCCTTCAGCGCAGCTTGGACTTCTTCCTTCAATACCATAGGTTCTTGATCATGTGCTTACCTCCTGAAATGGTTGAATATCAACTAATTCTTTTTGGCACAATGACTCTGTGTATTCCTTCCATTTTCTTCTGATGCTTCCTGCATCATTCAACATTTTGCCCATAGAATCCTTCAGTATTGCAATTTGAGGCTTAATTTTTTTTTTCAGTTCTTTCAGTTTAAGAAATGCCGAGTGTCTTCTTCTCTTTTGGTTTTCTAATTCCAAGTCTTTGCATATTTTATTATAATATTTTACTTTGTCTTCCCAAGCAGCCCTTTGAAATCTTCTGTTCAGCTCTTTTATTATCAACATTTCTTCCTTTCACTTTAGCTACTCTCCATCCAAGAGCAATTTTCAGAGTCTCTTCTGATATCCAATTTGGTCTTTTCATTCTTTCATTCTTTTTTAATGATCTTTTGCTTTCTTCATGTATGACGTTCTTGATGTCATCCCACAACTCATCTGGTCTTTGGTCATTGGTGTTCAATAGACAACAGCAAATATTAGCCCCCTTTCTTTCCATTTATGCATTCTTTAATAACTAGAAAAGAACCTGGGAAAATAGAGGCCTCCTCCATTCAGTAAGAATGAGATGGCAAAATCACAGTGAGTAGATGTCCTTCTCGTTGTCTACACTTCCTGTGTTCTCAGAACGCTTGTCATTTGAAGGGCTCTTCAAAAAGAGACCTCACTCTGGAGGGAACCAAGGGAAGGAAACATCTGGACATATGCATTTGAAACTCCTCTGTATTTCCTAAAGAAAATAATTCAAAGCATATGCTAAGACAAAAAAAGCTCATCCCTAGTAATTTGTATCTCAAGCTAAAAAAAAAAAAAAAAAAATTTGATAACATCTTCGAAGAAGCAAAAAAAAAAAAAAAGTTTAAAACAAAACTTTACCGGACTCAGTGTCTTATTCACTTGGGCCTCATTTCTCAGATGTCTTGCTTCTAGAAGAAATTTAACAGCATCGAAACTAAAGCCATCAACACCCTTTTCAAGCCAATACTGTATAATTTCCTAAATATGAAGAAGCAAAAGACTTGGTTACATAAGTTACATATTTTCAACATAATTTTAATAAAAATTTTGTTTGTTAATGACTTTCTATCTGCTCCATGTACAAAACAAGCACAGAATCCATATATTGTATTTTCATCTATTTAGCACAACAGTTCTTGGTATAATGACTAACTTACTACAATGCAATCACTCCATTTATGGATTTTTATATCTCATTCATATTTTTTATTGTGGTAAAATGAACAAAACATAAAATTTATCATTTTAGCCATTGTGAAAGGAATAATTCAGTGGCATTAAGTATATTCACAATGTTGTGTAACTATCATTATTATCTACTTTCAGCCAATTTTCATCATCTTAAACAGAAACCCTGTACCCATTAAGCAGTCATTCTCCATTTCCCCATCTCCCCAGCCCTCGTAACCATACATCTGCTTTTTGTCTCTATAGATTTGTTTTTTCTGGATATTTCATGTAAATGGAATCATACTGTGACCTTTTGCGTGTGGCCTCTTTCACTTAGCATAATGTTTTCAAGGTTCATCTATGTTATAGCATGTATTAGTACTTCATTCCTTTTTATAACTGAATAATGTTCCATTGTATGTATGTATTTATACACACACACACACACACACACTCACACACTACATTTTATAATCTATTCACCTGTCTATGAACATTTGGATTGCTTCCACCTTTTAGGTATTTTTAATAGTGCTACACTTAACATTCATGTACAAGTTTTTGTTTGAACACTTGTTTTCAATTTTAGGGGGTATAGCATAGTGCCTAAGGCACTTGACTTCTAATCAGAAGGCTAGTGGTTCAAACCTACCAGCCACTCCTCGGAAGGAAGGTTGGGCAATCTACTTCCGTAGTGATACCACCTTGGAAACCCAAGGAGGGGTCACCATGAGTCAGGTCCAAGTTGACGGCACATAACAACAACAACAACATAGGATATAGTAGAATTGCTGGGTCACATCGTCATCCTATGTTTAACTTGTTCAGGGAATACACCCTGTTTTCCACAAGCCTACACCATTCCCACCAACAATGTACAAGTGTTCCAGTTTCTCCATGTTCTCATCAACACTTGTTACTTTCTTTTATTATTATATTTCATTAAGTAGTGTCTAATTGTAGTTTTGATTTACACTTCCTTAATGACAGACTATACTGAGCATCTTTTCATGTGTTTGTTGGCCATTTGTATATCTTATTTGGAGAAATGTCTATTTAAGTTCTTTGTCCATTATTTATGGGCAAAGTTTTGAGTGTTTGTCTCTTTGCTATTGAGTTACAGGAGTTCTTTATATATTCTAAACATTAAAACTTTATTAGATGTATGATATGCAAATATTTTCTCCCATTTTTGTGGGTTATCTTTCCACTCTCTTGTTAGTGTTCTTTCATGCACAAGTATTTTTAATTTTGGTGAAGCCCAATATATTTACTTTTTCTTTTCTAACTTGTGCATTTGGTATCACATCTAAGAAGCCATTGCCAAGTCCAAGATAATGACGATTTACCCCTATAATTCCTTAAGTAATTTTTAGACCTTTGTTATTGTTGTGTGCTGTTGAGTCAATTCCAACTCATGGTGACTCTATGACTGCCCACAGGGTCTCCTAAGTGAAATCTTTACAAGAGGTGATCACCAGTCTTTTCTCCCATGGAGTGTCTGATGGGTTCAAATCACTAACTTTATATTTAGCAGCCAGGTGCTTAACCATTGCACTTCAATTTGGGTCTCTGATCCATTTTGAATTAATTTTTGTACATGGTGTGCTATAATGTCCAACTTCATTCTTTTGCATGTAGACATCCAGTAGTTCCAACACCATTTGTTGAAGAGATTATTTTTACCCTATTAAATGCTCTTGGCACTCTGGTAAAAAAAAAAATCAATTGGCCGTAGATGTACAGGTTTATGTCTGGACTCTCAATTCTATTCCATTGGTCTCTATATCCTTATGCCAGTACCATACTGTTTTAATCCCTGTAACTTTATAGTATGTTTTAAAATGGGAAAAAGCGAATTCTCCAACTTTGTCCCTTTTCTTTCAATATTGTTTGGGTCTCTTACAATTCCAAGTGAATTTTAGGTTCAGCTTTTTCATTTCTGAAGGAAAAAAAAAAGCATATTGGGATTTTAATTAATAGTGATTGCACTGAATCTGTAGATAGCCCTGAGGAATACTACCATCTTACCAATATTATGTCTTCCAACCCATGAAACACAGGATGTCTTTCCATTTATAAAGGTCTTTAATTTCTTTCAGCAATGTTTTATAGTTTTCAGTGAATAAGTTACGCACCTCTTTGCTTAAATTTATTTCTATGTATTTTATTTTTCTTGATGTTATTAGAAATGGAATTGTTTTCTTAATTTTCCTTTTGTATAGTTCATTGCTTGCTGGTGTTGTTGTTGTTGTTGTTGTTATGTGCCGTCAAGTCAGCCCCAACTCATAGTGACTCCTCCTTCGGTTTCCGAGGCAGTATCACTATGGAAGTAGGATTGCCCAACCTTCCTTCTGAGGAGTGGCTGGTGGGTTTGAACCGCCAGCCTTCTGGTTAGCAGTCAAGTGCTTTAGCATAGGGTGTTGTTAGGTGCCATCAAGTCAGCTCCAACTCATAGTGACCCTATGAATAACAGAACGAAACACTGCCCAATCCTCCACCATTCTGACAATCCTTGCTATGCTTGAGCCCTTTATTGCAGCCACTGTGTCAATCCATCTTATTGAGGGTCTTCCCCTTTTTCACTGACCCTTTACTTTATCAAACTTGATATCCTGCTCCAGGGAATGGTCCCTTCCGACAACATGACCAAAGTAGGTGAGACAAAGTCTGGCCGTTCTCGTTTCCAGGGATCATTCCAGCTGCACTTCTTCTACTTGCTAGTATATAGAAATACAACTGATTTTTGTATATAGATCTTTTATCCTACAGCTTTGCTGAATTCATTTATAGTTCTAATATTTGTTTTTGCATTATTTTTCTATATATAAGATTATGTCATCTACAAATAGAGATAGTTTTAATTCTTCCTTTCCTATTTAGAGGCTTTATTTTTCTTGTTTGATTTCATTGCTCTGGTTAGAATGTCCAGTGCAATGTTGAATAGAAGTGGCAAGAGTGGACATCCTTGTATTGTTCCTATTATAAAGGGGAACGCTTTCAGTCTTTTACCATGAAGTATTATGTTGGTATGGTTTTTCATATATGCCCTTTATCATGATGGGGAAGTTCCTATGTATTCCTAGTTTGTTGAATATTTTTATAATGAAAGAGTGTTGGATTTTGTGAAAAGCCTTTTGTATATCAATGAAGATGATCATGTGGTTTCTTTCCCTCATTCTGTTAATATGGTGTGTTACACTGATAGGGAGTCCCTTGGTGGTACAAATGGTTAACTGGGGGATTAGCTCAAATGGTAGAGTTCTGCTTAGCATGAGAGAGGTATTGGGATCAATGCCCATGTCCTCCATTTGGTTTAAAGGAGCTCTGTTGGAGCAGTTGTTAAAGCATTCGGATGCTAACCAAAAGATCTGCATTTCAAACCCACCAGCTGCTCTGCAGGAGAAAGATGAGGCAGTCTTCTTTCATAAAGATTTATACTCTTAGAAACCCTACTCTGTCCTATAGGGTCACTATGAGTCAGAACTGATGGCAGTGGGTTTTGGTTTGGACATTACATTGACTGATATTTCTATGCTGAACCACTCTTGCATTCATGGGATAAATCCTACTTGATTATGGTGCATAATTCTTTTTATATGCTGCTGGATTTGATTTGCTAGTATTTTGGGGGGGAGCTCTGGTAGCATAGTGCCTAAGGTACTTGACTGCTAACGAGAAGGCTGGTGGTTCAAACCCACCAGCCACTCCTTGGAAGGAAGATGGGGCAATCTACTTCCATAGTGATACTGCCTCGGAAACCCAAGGAGGGGTCACTGTCAGTCAGGTCCAACTCGACGGTACATAACAACAACAACAACAACAAAGTATTTTGTTGAGGATTTTTACAACTATATTCATAAGTGATATTTATAATTTTTTTTTTTTCTTGTGATGTCTTTGGCTTTGCTATCATGGTAATGCTGGCCTTGTAGAATGAGTTAAGAAGTGTTCCCTCCTCTTCTATTGTTTGAAGAGTTTGACCTATTTTGAATAAATATCATTACTTTCATTAGTATACAAAAATTCTACTCCCATACTTTTCTTGTTTAAAATGTTAAAGAATAAAGATGTCTTTTTGAAGACTAAGGTATGCCTGACTCAAGCCATGGTATTTTCAATAGATTCATATGCATATGAAAGCTGGACAATGAATAAGGAAGACTGAAAAATTGAAGCATTTGAATTGTGGTATTGGTGAAGAATACTGAAAATAGTATAGCCTGCCAGAAGAACAAACAAATCGGTCTTGGAAGAAGTAAAGCCGGAAGGCTCCTTAGAAGTGAGAATGACCAGACTTTGTTTCACGTACTTTCGTCATGATGTCAGAAGGCCCTGGTTCCTGGAGAGGGATATCATGGTTGGTAAAATGGAGGGTCAGCGAGAAAGGGGAAGGCCCTCAATGAAATGGATTGACACAATGGCTGTGATGATGGACTCAAGCATAGCAAATATTGGAGGATGGTGCAGGACCAGGCAGTATTTTGTTCTATTGTACATCAGGTTGCTATGAGTCTGAACCAACTCGACAGTACCCAACAACACCACCATATATCTTGACTCCTTCCATTTTTGTTGTTATTGTCACAAATTACATCTGTATACATTGTGTGCCGATTAATATAGATTTATAATTATTGTTTTATACATTTTCTTTAAAATCACATTTAAAAAAAGAGGCATTATAAACCAAAAATATAATAATGTTGTATATATAATATACAAATATATACTTTATAATACTATATGGCTACCTTTATCAGTGTTCTGTATGTCTTCCTATGACTTCCTTCTGTCTATAGTGTCCTTAAATTTCAGCCTGAGGGACTCCCTTTAACATTTTCTGCAAGGCGAGTCTACTAACATTTAAATCCCTCAGCTTTCATTCCTTTGGGAATGTCTCAATTTCTTCTTCATTTTTGAAGGCTTATCTCACTCATATTTGATCCCAGAATGAGCATCAACTACAAGGTTCAGAGCATTCAGTCAAAATAAAAGAATAAAACCACAATGAAAGCTATGACTCAGGAGAAGCTGCAAAAGTACCTTATTGCTCCCATGTTCAGCTCATTCTGAAAGCTCACTCCAAACTGAGATACAATAATTGTTGAAAAGTTAAACATTTCATTCCTTACCAGAAAGGCAAATAAGAGGTAAAGTTTTTAGATGTGAAAGGATTTCCTGTTGGGAGTAATATGGAAGGAATACAAGACAAAACAGAAAGAATCAACCACCAAAAGAGCAAATAATTAAGAACAATAGTGAAGACACAGCAGTTACACTCAGAAGCAAGTGTAATCATGAATATGCTCAGATAATAAAAGATTTACTGTACCTTATTCTAAAAGTCACCATTCTACTGGTTTTAACTTCAGAAAGAAATTACTCCCAAGTAAAAATAGTTAAACTTAAAAATCCAGGTCCTTATATATTTTATTTTATTCTTTGATGATAGAACTTCTTTGAAAGGTATGTGATGGGGACCAAAACTACTGTGAGTGTCCCTTGCTTTGTCTTCTCTCTTGTCCCACTCTCCAAACATAACTTTGCTAGAAAGAATTTAGTTGTTGCCTGCTCAGTCTCTCCCTGTACCACCTGCTATAAAGAGAAATGTCATGGCTGCCTGGTTCTTGGGCTTTTAAAATGTTGAATCTAAAAAATGGATACATGAAGACTGTTCTGAAGAAGCTGTTAGAAAGGGGAAGTAGTCCAAAACACTAGGGAACTTAAAGAAGGGCTTCAGGGAGAGAGAAATAAAAGTTAGAAATTTAGAAGGGGTGATAGATGAGGCAGCTTCTGTTGTTGTTATTATGTGCCATCGAGTCTGACCTGACTCATAGCAACCCCTCTTTGAGCTTCCAAGGCGGTATCACTACGGAAGTAGATTGCCCAACCTTCCTTCCAAGGAGTGGCTGGTGGATTTGAACGACCAGCTTTCTGGTTAGCAGTCAAGTGCCTTAGGCACTAAGCTACCAGAGCTCCTGAGGCAGCTTCTAGGTGTGAGAAAATGGAAGAAGAAAAGGAGTGTGAGAGTCAGACTTCCTTTACATTCAGTCATCACAAGTACAGGGTTGCTTCATGAGTGTATGACCAGTACAGTTGCACATGGCCCTGTGTTCAGAAGGGCCCTACATTTGGTTTAGTGTTCTGCTCTGTGCCTCACTGTCTTGAAATTCTTAATAATTTTTAAATAAGAAACACTACATATTCATTTTGCAAGGGGCCCCACAAATTATGTAACTGTTATGTACAGATATCATGTAGAAAAACAACGCAGGGTAAAGGGACAGATAGTAATGGCATATGGTGAGGAAGGGTGGGGGGCTAGATTGGATTGAAGAGGTAAATTTCAGCATATTAAAGAAGAAATAAGAGAGGGAGTCAAGTGAAAGTCCATTAGAAGAGCTTTCTAGTCAGAGAGAACTGCTATGGAAATAAACTTGGGTACCTTGAGGAATAAAAAGAGGGGAGCAGTGTGACCACACAGGCAAAAGCAAGGACGGAAGGAGATGAAGTTGACCTCATCAGGTCAAGATTTGTAGTTAATGGAAAAGACTCGGGTTTTATGTATGGTTGACGGGAAGCCCCGAAGGGTTTTAAGCCCCTGAAGGGAAGGCTATGGTCTGATTATATCTGAACAGATCTGATGTATGGAAAAAAAAAAAAAAAAAAAAACTACATAATCTAGCAGCTCCTCAAAGGGTTAAACAAAGAGGTTCTATATGACCCAGAAATTCCATTCATAGGTATATACCCAGGAGTAAATAAAGCAAATGTCCACAAAAAAAACTTGCACATGAATGTTCATAACAGCATTATTCATAACAGAGAAAAAGCAGAAACAACCTAAATGTTCAGCAACTGATGAGTGGATAAATAAAATGTGTATATCCATGCAACAAAATATTATTCAATCATAAAAGGGAATGAACCTTGAAAATGTTTTGCTAAGTTAAAGAAGCCGGTCACAAAAGACCACATGCTGTATTACACCACTGATATGAAATTATATAAAAAGATTAGAAGCTGCCTAGAGCTGAGGTGAATGAGAGATTGGAGGATGATAGATAAGGCATAGAGGTTTTCTTTTTGGGGTAATAAAAATATGTTTTAAAATTAGATAGTGAAAATGATTGTATACCCTGTAAATTTATTAAAAACATTGAACTGTACACTGTGAAAGGGTGAATATTATGGTATGTGAATTATATCTCAACAGCCACTCCTCAGAAGGAAGATGGGGCAATTTACTTCTGCAGTGATACTGCCTTGGAAACCCAAGGAGAGGTCGCTATGAGTCGGGTCCGACTCAATGGCACATAACAACAACAGAGCTATTTCAAAAAAAGAAGATGAAGAATGATTTAAGGTTCAAAGTGTAAGCACAGAACTCAGTCAAGAGGCTACCACAGTGGTGGAGGTCAGACATGACAGTGGCTTGGAATGGGAGACTGGTGGAGGTGGAGAGAAGTGGTCAGACATTGGATCTGTTCTGAGGATGGATGTGAATATGAAAGAAGAAGGAGCTAAGGTTAGTCCCTAGGTCTTGGCCTTGGTGAGTGGGACATTCACTGAAACTGGTCAGGAAGGTAAAGGAAGAAGATGGTATGTTCTAATCTGGATACATTAAATTTGAGGTATCAATTGAATGTGTAAGTGGGCTGGTTGGTTTGTTAAATCTGGAGTTTAGGACAGAGGTTGTGGCTACACATGTACATTGGGAAGACATCAACCTAAAGATATGTTTACTAAGTTATTTTCCCCTTGTTTCTACAATGTAAGTGACTGCAGTGTTTACACAGCACACACATACACACTCACCACCTCAGTTCAAATCAAACCTTGAAGCACTCAGGTTATGAAAGGCCCTTCCACCAGACTGAGGGAAAGACTGCCCCTTTTATCTCTGTTTTTCTTGCCTCATAGTTCCTGGAACTTAATGAACCAATTGTGGAATGAAAGAATGAAGTATTGAGCCTGAATGAGTCAAACAAGACGTGATACTGCAGGGACACTGAAGAAGTACAGAATGTTCCCTGGCTTCTAGGAGTTACACAACAAAGGACACTTGAGACACAAGAGGGCTACCTAATAGTGTAAAGCAGTGCATGATTCAGTATCACAACTCTTAGAGACTGCTCTACCCAGAGGAGCTCAAGAAGATCAAGACAAACATGGATGGGCACTGTCAGAGAGGGGATGAACTAGAACTTAAACTTGGCCTAGATGGCCTAGAGGGCTTTCATCAGAACAGGAAGTATAGCAATGTGAGCCAAACATGGAGGCAGGGGCATGAGGAAGCCCAGGGGGGCATAAAAAGCAGAAAACCTGGGCCTCAGCTTCCCCTTCAAAGAATTCCCCCCTCCCAGCTGGGCTTAATCTTACACTTGACCCTAGCTGCCCTTCAGCAAAGGAACAGTGGCTCTCTCCTCCCTCCCCTGGGTTCATGCATCTCTGGGACTGTCACAGCCTGTTGGTGGAGTTACCCTGCTGAAAAGAGGGACAAAGAGAGCCAGGAGACTCCTTTAGAATAAACCCCAGGCTAGGGTGAGGTAAGGAGGTGGTATCTAGCCTGGGAGTGACCACTCACTGCAAAATAAGTGCATCAAGTAAGGTTCTGTAAGACAAATAAACCCACATGTGATTTAAACAGAAGTCACACTGGTTCATGGTGATCTTTCCTAGTCAAGAAGGGTCAGAGTAATGCAAAGGAATTATGACTTGATTGAATCAAACCCTCAGCTTGATTGCTGTACTATCTGTGGGAGCCCTACCAGCTATGTTTTAAGAAAATTTTAAATAAGAGTCTGCATCAGGCTCCTCTCCCAGCCTGAAGAGCTGTATCCCCGTTATCACCCAGCTTTGCAGGCTTTCAGCTCAAGGCTGTTTGTACGGACTCCCAGCTGCCTAAACAGCAGACCACTGGCTCAGGGCCTGCTTCTATCCATATTATTTTAGCATCCACCAATCCTGCTTTAAGAAGCTCTTGTGACGCAGTGGTTAAGGCATTTAGCGGTTAACCAAAGGGCCAGTGGTTCGAACCCACCAGTCACGCCATGGAAGAAAGATGAAGCAGTCTGCTTACACAAAGATTTAAAACATTGAGAATACTAGGAAGACAGTGGAATAGGCAGACAAGCCACACAGACCCTCTTCAACAAAGAAAAAAGAAACCAATTAACACAGATACAGAAGATAATCCTGGAAACCTGAGCTTTGAAAGGAAGGATACAGAAATGAATTAAACATCAACTAGTAGAAGAACCTGAATGAAAACAGTAAATAAGGAGACAAACAGAGCTGCAGACTGGCAGCTATCCTGATGGGATGGGCAGTTTGAATATCTCCAAGTAGTGTTAGGACCTGAAAGGGAAACAGCAAAGAAGGAGATAAGAGCTGTAGACTTTCAGCCATCTGGAGAGTGCAGTCATTCTGAATGTTTACAAGCAGTGGCCATTTTGAATATTTAAAGTGACAGCATTCAGATTTGGATTCCAGGGACCTAAGAATAGGCTCCATGTGCTAAGGACAGTACAGACATATGAGAGGCTGACTACTGGAATGGAGACAGGTGGTGAGTGCATAAGTGCTGCCAACTAGTGAAGAGAGAAGCACAATACCCTGCTTACACAGATACATCCAAAGAAAACAAAAATCTTAGGCAATGACTCCAATATACAATCAACAATTATAAACACAAAAATGTCACAATGCCTCAGAGACAACAGATCATCACAGTACACACAAAGAAGCAAGATAAAGCAGTAGAAACAAGGGACCAGGATACAGACCCAGAACACATCTCTGAGGAAGAAGCAGCATTGGAACAACCAGATAAGGAATTAAAAAGAATTATATTTAGGTGGCTTCAACAAATTGAGAGACAGATCAAGAAAAACACTGACAAAATTGAGGAAAAGACAGAGAAAAACTCTAGAACAATTTCAAAAGACAATACAAGAACAAAATGACAAAATAAATGAAAAATTAGAAATGATACAAACTCTACACATAGAAATCCAGAAGATTAATACTAAATTCTCAGAAATAGATAACACATTGAATGGGCAAAAGAGTAGAATTGAATCAATGGAAGACAGAATTAGTGAGATTGAAGGCAAATACCTCAATATCTGTTTGGAAAGGGAAAAATCAGAGAAAAGATCAAAACAAAATGAAGAAAGCCTAAGGCTCTTGTGGGATACCATCAAGAGGAATAACCTATGTGTAATCAGAATTTTAGAACAGGAAGAGACAAATACAACCACAGAGAAAATTGTCAAAGATCTGTTGGAAGAGAATTTCCTTGATATGATGATGAAAGATGAGAATATATCCATTCAAGAAGTCTAGCAAACCCCAAACAGGATAGACCCCAAAAGAAAATCACCAAGACATATCATCATCAAACTCACCAGAGCCAAAGACAAAGAAAGAAGCCTGAAAGCAGCACAGGAAAAACAAAACGTTGCCTACAAAGGGCAACCAATAAGACTAAGCTTGGATTTCTTGGCAGAAACCATGCAGGGGAGAAGGCAATGGGATGATATATATAAAACTCTGAAAGAAAAAATTTCCAACCAGGACTTATATGCCCAGCAAAATTATCCCTCAAGCACACACGTGCGCGCATTGCTGTCAAGTTGGATCCAACTCATAGTGACCCCTCCTTGGGTTTCCGAGGCAGGATCACTGAAGAAGTAGATTGCCCTTCCTTCCTTCAGGGGAGTTGTTGGTGGGTTTGAACCACCAGCCATCTGGTTAGCAGTCAAATCTCTTAGGCACTATGCCACCAGAGCTCCCATCCCTCAAGTATAATGGTGAAATTAGGACATTTCCAGATAAGCAGAAATTAATGGAATTTGTTCAAACCAGACCAACCTTATAAGAGATGCTAAAGGAAGTCCTTTGGACAAAGAACCAATGACAACCAACCATCAACATACATGATGATATAACCCAGGAAACAACCCAGTTATGGAAGTATCCAAAATAAATATGCCTACAAGATTGTAAACAGGGAATCAGAGACATCAACTGGCAAATGAAGACAACTACAAACCAAAAAGAAGGTAAACACTGTGTAGTTACAGACTTCTAAATGGTAAGGAAGTCAAGACAATTATAAGAGAGAATGGACTGTTCTAAACTTGGGAAGAAAATTATAAATCATAGAGTAACCTCAAAGAAAAATGATAAACCTTCACATCAAAATAAAAAAGAGGACAAGCACAAATATTTAGCAAATACTGAAACAATAGCAATAACATGATTCATAAACAAAATAAGCTCAGTACAGAATATTATATGGAGCAATGAAATCAGTAACATCACACACACAAAAAAAAAATGTAACAAAATGACAGCAACAAATTCATACTTGTCAATAATTACACTGAATGTCAATGAATTAAATGCACCACTCAAGAGATGGAGAGTTAGAGACTAGATAAGAAAACATAACCCCTTAGAGAGAAAGACACAAATAGACTGAAAATAAAAGGTTAGAAAAGGATATATCAAGCAAATGGCAATCATAAAAGAGCAGAAGTGGCAACATTAATTTCTGATAAAATTGACTTTAAGACAAAAACCACCATAAGAGACAAGGAAGGACATTATATAATGATTATAAGATCAATTGAACAAGAGGACATAACCATAATATATCTATACATCCAATGAAAGAGCCATGAGACACATAATTCAGACTTTAACAGAATGGAAAAGACAAATAGATAACTCCACAGTCATAGAAGGAGACTTTAATACGGCACTTTCAATCAAAGAGAGAACAACTGGAAAGAAATTTAACAAAGACACAGAGGAACTAAGCAATACAATTCACCAGCTTGACCTTATAGACATCTACACAGCATTTCACCCAACAACAGCACAATATACATTCTTTTCCAGTGCACATGCAATGTTCTTCAGGATAGACCATGTTAGGCCACAAAGCAAGCCTTAACTTAAAAACATTGAAATACTACAAAGCATCTTCTCAGATCACAATGCTCTAAAATTAGAAATCAACAATAGGAAGATCAACGGATAAAGAGCAAATACATGGAAACTGAATACCCTTCTTGAAAATGACTGCGTAATAGAAGAAATAAAAAATGAAATTAAATAATGCCTTGAATCAAATGAGAATGAAAATACAACATACCAAAATCTTTGGAACACAGCAAAAGCAGTGATCAGAGGCCAATTTATACCAATAAATGTACATATCAAAGAAGAAGAAAGAGCCAAAATCAACACCTTAACCCAAACTCTCCAACAATTAGAAAAAAGAGCAGCAAAAAAAAAAAAAAAAAGCCTACAATCACCCGAAGAAAAGAAATAACAAAGATTCAAGCAGAACTCAATGAAACAGAAAATAGAAAGACAATAGAAAACAATCAAGACTAGAAGTTGGTTTTTTTCAAAGATTAATAAAATTGACAAACCACTGGCAAATTTAACAAAGAAAAAGAGGGAGAGAATACAAATAACATGAATAAGAAACAAAATGGGCAACATCACAACAGAACCAACTGAAGTAAAAAGTAAAAATGGATAGTATCTTCAGGATACTATGAAGAACTGTACTCAAACAAATTTGAAAATCTGGAAGAAATGGACAGATTTCTAGAAATACACCACTTACCTAAACTAACACAGACTGATGTGGAAAAATTGAACAGATCCATAACAAAAAAAGAAATTGAACAGGTCATAAAAAAATTACCAAGAAAAAAAGCCCTGACCCAGAGGGTTTCACTGGAGAATTCTACTGAACATTTCTCTTGCGAACAACAACAACAATTTTTATATGCAAAGGAAAGAGACCTCAGATAAGTAAAGCACTATTGAAAAAGAAGAACATAGTAAGGGGTCTCACACTCCCAGATCTCAAAACCTATTATACAGCCACAGTAGTCAAAACAGCCTGGTATTGGTACAGTGACAGACCCATAGACCAGTGGAATAGAATTGAGAACCAGAAATAGATCCATTGACCTATGGTCAGCTGATTTTTGACAAACGGCTGAAATCCATTAAATGGGGAAGAGATGGTCTCTTAAACAAATGGTGCCAGCAAAATTGGATATCCATTTGCAGAAAAATGAAACAACATTCATACCTCATACTATATACAAAAACTAACTCCAGATGGATCAAATACTTAAACTTGAAACCTAAAACTATAAAGCTCCTGAAGGAAAAAATTGGGGCAAATTTAGGGGCTCTCATTTATGGTATAAATAAACTGTCATGCATAACTCAAAATGCACAAACAGCAGAAGATAAACTAGATGAATGTGGCCTTCTCAAAATTAAATTTTATGTGCTGCCAAAGACTTCTTCAAAAGAGAACCTACCGACTGGGAAAAAATATTTGGCAATTTCATCTGATGAGGGAATTATCTCCAAAATTTATAGAAAACTCCAACATCTCAACAACAAAAAAACAATGCAATTAAAAAATGGGCAGAAGACATAGACACCTCACCAAAGAGGCCAGTCAGGCACCCAACAAACACATGAAGAAATGCTCACAATCATTAGCCACTAGAGAAATGCAAATCAAAACAACAATGAGATATCATCTTGCCTCAGCATTAATAGCAAAGTTCAACAAGACAGAAAATAATACATGCTGGTGAGGATGTAGAGACACTCCAACTCTGATACACTGCTGGTGGGACTTTAAAATGATACAACCACTGTGGTTGTAGTATTGTGATTCCTTAAAAAGTTGGAATTAGAAATACCATTTGATCCAGCAATCCCATTACAAGGTATATACACTAAAGAAGTGAGAGCCAGACAAGAACAGACATATGCACACCCATCTTCATTGCAGCACTACTTACAATAGCCAAAAGATGGAAACAACATAAGTGCCCATCAGCAGAAGAATGGATAACCAAAGTATGGTACATACACACAATGAAATACTATGCAACACTAAACAATAATGTTTGTTGTTGTTGTTGTTGTTTGCTGTCGAGTTGGCCCCGACTCATAGCGACCCCTCCTTGGGTTTCC
>NW_006921711.1:2294572-2305226 GCF_000298275.1 Orycteropus afer afer | reverse complement strand
TCTACCAAAAGGCATGTCAGGATTCCTGCTCCATCGTCAGTTTCGTTTGTTTTTGTTTTGACATTTTTAATAGCTACTGTGTAAGCCTTCAGCTATGCTGAACTGCCTGCCTGGACTGCTAAATTTCTCTCTCCAGGGACAAATTATTTTTATTACTGCTTTAATTACAAAGTTACACAGGTGAACACAAGTGAATTTTGAAGTGAACTGCCTTTACACATATTTTTAGGGGTCCTAGATAAAATATAAGATGTCTAGTTAAATTTGAGTTCCAGATAAACAACCAATCGTTTTTAATATAAGTATAGGTTACAGCCAAGAAAATCCTACGGAGTCAGTTGTACTCTGTCACGTACGGTCACTATGAGTCAAAAATCAACTTAAGGGCACGCAACTACAGCAACAACACAAACATAGTATAGTATAATTTTTTAGTATATAATTATGTCAAAGTGGGAAACATTTTTTTTTATATATGAAATTTGAATTTTACTGAGCATTCTATTATTGGTTGATTGTAAATCTAGCAATCCTATCTCTTTTTCTCATACCAAAAACCAAATTCACTGCTGTTGAGTCAGATCTGACTCATAGCAAACCCTCCTTGGGTTTCTGAGACAGTATCACTACAGAAGTCCAATCTTCCTTCCAAGGAATGGCTGGTGGGTTTGAACCGCCAGCCTTCTGGTTAGCAGTCAAGTGCCTTAGGCACTACACCACCAGAACACCTCTTTTTCTCATGTTGTTGTTGTTGTTATTTGCCGTTGAGTCGGACCCGACTCATAGCGACCCCTCCTTGGGTTTCCGAGGCAGTATCATTACAGAAGTAGATTGCCCCATCTTCCTTTCAAGGAGTGGCTGGTGGGTTTGAGCCGCCAGCCTTCTGGTTAAGCAGTCAAGTGCCCTAGGCATTATGCTACCAGAGCTCCTGTTTTTCTCATAAGCCCTGTTAATTTTATTGCATGATTTGGCTGAATGGTAGTTTATTCAAGAATATGTATATCTCATCAGAGCAGAACCTTCTATAACTGAAGTACTAGAGTTAAGCAGCCAAATTTCACCCATGGAGGGAAGCTGAGCCCTGGATGATACAAAATGGCAACCATACTCAAAACCACTTGTTTGATTCGAAGTGTGGTTTTTCTTTATCTGCATGTGAATATGGGTATCTCTAATGTGCTGGGCAGAAGTTCCTGGGTAGCTCAAAGGATTTAGTGCTTGACTATTAGCTGAAATGTTGGCAATTCAAATCCACCAGAAGCACCTTGGAAGACAGACCTGGCAATATGCTTCCAAAAGGTCACAGCCTTGAAAACCCTCCTGAGGAATTCCACTCTGCACACATGGAGTTGCCATGGGTCAGAAATGACTCAACAGCAACTAACAGCAATGAGCTGAGCAAGAAATTCAAGGGCCTCAAAGGTTTCTATAAGGTAAGTGCAAGGCCTACTACTGTCAATCTCAATTTCTTTTAAGTAAAGTGAAATTTTGAATGGCAAAGCTTAAATAACTTTTTCCAACTAGGAGAGCAGGATCTACTGCTGCCAATCCTGGACACAGTAGATAGAGTCAACCCAAATAACCTTAAGCTTGTTCTACTTAGTGAAATTTTTTTTAGCATAAAACCACAAATTTGTTCTAATTAAGATCTTTACTTCTTACCCAGTTCAGTCATTCAATATTTGAGTTCTTACTACATGCCAAGCACTTAGCTAAGCATTAGAACTACAACCATGAGCAAAATACAACAGACATAGTCCTGGTTCTCATGGATCTTAGAATCTCCAGCTAAAAAAATAAAAATAAAAAACCAAACTCACTGCCATCAAGTCAATTCAACTCATAGTGACCCCTCCTTTGGTTTCTGAGGCGGTATCTCTACTGAAGTAGATTGCCCCATCTTCCTTCTAAGGAGTGGCTGGGCGATTTGAACCGCCTTCTGGTTAGCAGTCAAATAAATGCCTTAAGTAGTACACTCCCAGAGCTCCTTTGAATCTCCAGCTAGACTATCAAATAGTGAATAAAAATTACTTAAATCATAGCTGTGGTGAAATTTTAAAGGAGAGGAGCATGATAACACAAGATCATAAAATAGCAGAAGTTGTCCTAGAGCAGTCAGAGCAGTAGGAAAGCAGGAAGTGGGGACAGTTTGTTGGAGATTCAGCTGGAGAAATTGTTAGATACTAAGCACATAGGACCCACAGCACCTAAAGAGCATGTAAAGGCACCTCATTTGTAGAACTGGATCTTGGTGGCACAGAGGCTGACTTAAACCAGTTGTCATCGAGTTGATCCCAACTCATGGTGATCTCATGAGTGTTAGAGTAGAACTGTGCTCCATAGCATTTTCAATGGCTGGTTTTTTGGAAATAGATCACCAGGACTTTCTTCTGAGGCACCTCAGGGAGGACATGAACCACCAGCCTCTCCGTGAAGCACGTTAGCAGTTTGTACCACCCAGGGACTCCAAAGGCAGGCTTATCGTGAAGCTAACCAAGTCAATCTCACTTGCACAGGCCCCTTCCAAATCATCTTCTTTTCTTGTTCTAAATAATTATTTATTTTCTGTTCTTAATTTTGTACTCTTTTGAAGAAGGTCTTCAAATATTTATAAGCTTCAGACCCCAAATAAACCAAGTCCACCCCCAGAGGGTGCTGTTCTTTGCAAGACTGAACATTGGGGGAGAACAAGGTGAGGCAGGGTAAAAATAGCTATAAACTAACAGCCTCTGATGAAAGTGTGGAAAAACATTAAACACTACGCTGTTAGAAACATTAAGCTGTTGGACACTGATCTTCTAGACTGAAGCTAGTCATTTCCTTCATGGAGTCATTATGCACTTTGAGTCTCAGCATTATTAAATACTGACCCAACATTAAGGAATGTGTTTGTTCTTCAGTGAAGGTTTATGGTCCTGGTAGGAGTTTTCTCTTCAGTCTAGTTGGAGATATAACCATTATTTGATGGGACAAAACAGCAAAAGCTCAATGGTTATTTTCTGAGAACCAGTTTAAATGCTGAGGTTTTCACCCAGACGATCCAAACAAGGTCTTGAAAAATATTTGATTTGCACTATTTATTCTCTCAGGTGAGAAAAGAGAACTCCAGAGTTTAATTGCTAAGGCTCTCTTTACTCCAATTAAGCTCTCCCAGGATGCCTGATGTGGAAATAGGCATGGGTGCAATGGGACTCCAGAGACAGAACTCTGTGTCCTTGATTCTTGTCTACCTCCCCAAACATCACACAATCCTGGTTTTTCTACTTTTTTTTTTCTCCTTAAACAACTTGTTGCTCTGAGTCAAAAAGAAATCAAGTCATTGGCAAAGGCTGTGTGACTGGTATATTCACAACAATGAGAAAAAAAAGAGTAGCTGCTGAGGCTGCTTGTGTGCAACCAAACACCTCACAGTATTTGGTTCCTTGGTTTGGAGGTTTAGGGCCATGGTTTCATGGGACACCCCTCTTAATTGGCCTAATGTACTCAGTGTTTCTGTTCTAAGTCCTAGCTGATTGCATGGTGCTTGGGGTCCTTAAAACTTTCAAGTGTCTATCCAAGGTACAACAACTGGTCTCTATTTACCTGGAGCAATAAGGAAGAAGGAGAGTTGGGAATAGGAGGAAGAAATGGATTGTGTGGCTAATTGTCTCTATGAACAACTGCCTCCTTTGCCATGAGACCAGGTGGTGCATGACTACCATTACTGAACATTTTGATTAAAGATTCTATAGACAAATACTGATCAAAAGGGGGGAAATGCAGAATGGAATTTCAAATTCTCATGGAATCCAGATTTTCTGGATCCATGGAAGGTGGGTGAACCCTGAAAACTATTGCCCTGAGTTAATCTTTAAATCTTAAACCAAAAATATTCCTGAAGTCTTCTTAAAACCAAACAAAAGTTTAGCTTAACTAGTGAAGAATGTCTGCCTTCAGCACCGTGTTCTTTTAAGATCTATCCAGGGCTTAGAACTGGTTCATTCCAGTTTGACCCATGCTGAGAATTTGTATTTCCACCCAGATGTACTGAATCAGAATCTACATTTTATGAAATTTCCAGGTGATTTTTATATATACATTCTTATGAACTTATCCCAGCAGGACAGAAATTTTTAGATAAACCAAAAAAACAGACCCACTGCCATCTAGTCGATTCCAACTCCTAGCAACTCTATAGGACAGAGTAGAACTGCCCCATAGGGTTTTCAAGGCTGCAAATCTTTATACAAGCAGATTGCTTCATCTTTCTCCCAAGGAGCAGGCTGGTGGATTGGAAGAATACTTTAACCACTGTGTCACCAGAGCTCCTTAGATTTTTAGATGATTACTAAGAAATGGGATGAATATAGCGGACATTGCTGGAGTTGAAACAAGGGTTCTCATGCAGCACTAAGGGAATGTATAATGAGAATTACCTGGCAATCTTGTTAAAATGTAGATTCTGATTCAGTATATCTGGAGGGAGAGGTAAATTCTCAGCAGAGGGCTAGAACCAGAATGAACCAATTCAAAGCCCTGGATCTATCTATATGGGGTCAAATTGACAAGAGCAACTGGAAAGATTAGATAGGAAACTTAGGGAGCAGTGAGTTTATGATAATGGGGGAAGAACTACTTGGAAAAGAAAAGAACTACTTGGAAAAGGGTGAGAATGATTGCACAACTGGAAGAATGTAACCAATGTCACTGAAATGTACAAGTAGGAACTGTGGAATTGGTGGATGTTTGCTGTGCATATTTTCAACAACAACAAACAAATTATAAAAGAAAGAAATCAAGCCCATATTAATGATATCCAAATTCATGAAACCCTGAGAGACAAGACTGTCCTTTTGAGATGCCTAAAGCTGCTGGGCCTGTGTACCTAAAAAAGAAAATATGGGAAGTCAAAAAGGTCTACTCTTACATGTGTTGATATATAAAAGATCCTTTTGATAATGACATAAACTCCAGGTTGCCCATCTGAAGAAGGAATAAAAAAGTGTAGGATATTTCAAAAGTGCAGAGAGAAAAATATAGTCTCTGCTTACAGGTAAAAGAAAGAAAACAGTCCCTACTGCTGTTCAGACCATTGGTAAAATTTTTTTTGCTAACCTCTCCAGAAGCAGGGCATGGAGGTAATGTTATGGGCCTTGGAATCTGATCCATGTGGGAATCATTGCATCTCCCCACCGTCCAGCTGCATGACTTAGGACATCTGCTTGACCTCATTAAACTTTGGTTTCACCTTCAATAAATGTATACTCACCTTGCAGGATTTCTGTGAGGATTAAATGAGTAAATTGACAGATCATTCTTTATATTACTTAACCTCTGAGATGTTGACTAGTCTCTTCTTCAAGAAATACTCATATCCTGTCTGGTGAAACTCCCAGGACTATAGCCCCTAATCACCATGGCTTCCAGCCAAAAAGTAGGCAGGCATATAAGGTGCACAATTACACCAGGTAGGTGTACTCCTTAGAACAATCAACCATGGGAGATCAGAAGGGTAGCATTTGCACAGGGAAATAGCTCAGAGGGCAAGAACGCATAGTAAAGAAGGACACGGGGAAAAGGTAACCACTGGGAGGAACTGGGAAGAGAGCTGTTACGTTGTGGGGATTGCAATCAGTGTCACAAAACAAAATATGTATGAACTATTAAATGGAAAATGACTTTGCCCTATAAACTTTCACCCAAATCACAATTTAAAAAAAAAAAAAAAGAAAGGAAAAGAAATACTCATATCCTTTAGCTCCGTTACACGCCATTCCTAACTCACCATTCCTTCTCAGCATACTTAGCTGTTGTTGGGTGCCGTTGAGTTCATTCTAACTCAGTGATCCCATGTGACAGAGTAGAAATGCACCATAGGGTTTTCTTAGCTATAATCTTCACAATAACAGATTGCCAGGTCTTTCTCCCAAGGAGCAGTTTGGTAGGTTTGAACTGCCAACCTTTCAGTTAGTAGCTGATTGATTAACCAGGGATTCTTCAGTCTACTTTAAGAACATTTAAAAGTTAGTGCTCCTCAGGTTGGGGAAGGGGGACTTATGCCTTTTGTTCATTTCACTTCATGAGGGTATTTATTCATCTCTCCATTTATGGATGATTTAATGATTACTTACATACGTGCTCTGGGAGCTAGGTAGAGTAGTGCCTAAGGCATTTGACTGCTAACCAGAAGGCTGGTGGTTCAAACCCACCAGCCACTCCTCGACAGGAAGACTGGGCATCTACTTCCATAGAAATACAGCCTGGGAAACCCAAGGACAGGTTGCTACGAGTCGGATTGACTTGATGGCAGTGAGTTTGGTTTTTTTTTTTTATATATATATATATGTGCTTTAAAAATGTTAACCCATTTCATCTTTAAATGACCCTTACCAAAAAAACCAACCAGTTACGGCTAAGTAGATCCCAACTCATGGTGACCCCATGTGTCTCAGGGTACAACTGTGCTCCATAAGTAGTTGTTACTTTGTTTTGGTGAAAACATACACAGCAAAACCTGCTCTTGTTCCACATTTTCAAGACATAATGATCAGTGACACTGGTTAAATTTTTCACATTGTGTAACATTCTCATTATTGGGAACTCTGGTAGTATAGTGCCTAAGGCACTTGACTGCTCACCAGAAGGCTGGCGGTTCAAACCCACCAGCCACTCCTTGGAAGGAAGGTTGGGCAATCTACTTCCGTAGCGATACCACGCAGAAACCGAAGGATGGGTCCCTATGAGTTGGGTCCAACTCGACGGCACATAACAACAACAACAGTTGTTGCTCCATAGGATTTTCAATGTCTGTGATCATTTGCAAGTAGATTGCCAGGACATTCTTCTGAGGTGCCTCTGTGTTGACTCTAACCTTTGGTTAGCAGTTGAGAGCAATAACCATTTGTACCCCAAGGACTCCATGTATAACTTACCAACTACCAGACCCCTGGCACATGGTCAATTTGCAATATGTATTATATTGTTAAATGAGTGAATGATTTATAAATAAAGCATCAGGCATATAGAAGCTACTTCATAAATGGTCCACTTATTATCATCAAGCACAGAGCTGGTTAACAAAGGAAGTAGCGAATGAATTACATTTTGAATCGCATTTGTCACCAGCAATACTGTGCTTGGTAGGAGTGGGTCAAGCTGACGTTTGTGATATCAGGCATGTTGACTTCTTGTTCCCAACTGCTGTGAATATACTGATGTCCCAGGAGCCCCCAACCAGGGCTCATCATTCCCACTTGGCATGACCAAGATCACACTGACCCCCAAACAAGGGGCGAGGCTCTCCAGAGTCTCTTTTCTGCTATGCTGCAGGCCCACTGGGTAACTTTCACCTTTCTGGGCCTCAATTTCCTCATTTGTCAAATCTGGCATTTGGGAGGCAAGTGATTGGAAAAGTACAAAAACTCCAATGCCACTGCCATCCAGTAGATTCTGATTCATAGTGAGCCTATATAGACAGAGTAGAACTGGCCCAGGGGGTTTCCAAAGCTGTAAATCTTTACACAAGTGGACTGCCTCATCTTTTTCCCACAAAGCAGCTCATGGGTTCCAACCCAGACTTTTTGGTTAGCAGCCAAATGCTTTAACCATAGCACCACCAGAACTCCTAGAAAAAGCACAAACTACTATACAAATAGGTGCAAGCCCCTCATCCTTCAAGAAGGCTTCCTTATACAAAATATTGTTCCACTTCCTACTTTGGCAAGTAGCGACTGGGATCTTAAAAGATAGCAAACTGCCATCTAGATGCAACGATGGGTCTCTCCTCATCCAGAGCAAATAAGAATGAAGAAAACCAAAATTCATGGAAACAATTAGTCCTAGTAACTGGTACACCATCTAATCTGCAGCCTATATGACTATGAGACCAGAAGAACTAGATGGTGCCCGGCTATCACTGTCATCCACTTGGAAGGGGATCTATGTAGGAGATCCTTGATAGAGAGGGAAAACAATGTGGAACAAAACTCAAAATCATTTGGAGAGAAAAAAGTGGGGGGGGGGACCAGGTTTGCTGGTCCGATAGAGCCTGGTGGAACCACTGAGACTATGGCCCCTAACTGCCCATCAGGTCTGGAATTGAACCCACACCTGTGGTTTCTAAACAAAATACAAGTATATGAGTTGAACATTTTCCTCAAGTAGATACACTCCTTGGAGAGAACAATCATGGGAGAAAGAAGGGCTGCTATGCACAGGGAGACAGCTCAGGGGGCAGGAGTCCATGGAGGGATGGACACAGGGAAGAGGTAACTATGGGGAGAAAGTGTGAGGGGAGCTGTTGCATTGTGGTAAACTGTGGTCAATGACATGAGACAAAGTATATGTGAACTGCTGTATGGAAAGTGAATTTACTCTGTAAATCTTCACCCAAATCAAAATTAAAAAAAAAAAAGAAAAAAAGAAGGGCGTCCTTGATTTCTCCAGCTGAAAGCGTCAGGCCTAGCTAAGGAAAGGAGGGAAGAGGAGAGAGGAGGGTGCTGGGTATAGAACGGAAGTCTGAAGGGAGCAAAGAGGACAAAGCTCAGGCTCAGTGAGTACAAATTGGTACACGAGCAGGAATCATTCCAAAAGTGCCACGCTCAGCCCAGACCCTCTGGGTTGTAAATTATTAACCTGCTTAACTCAACTGCAAAGATAAGCCTGGCAGCCAGGAGGAGGGAGTCAGAAGTCTCCTTCATGTAAAAAACCCCTTTCCAAGAGCAAAGAGCCTTCCCTCTCAGTTTCTCAGACTTTCTTATTCACTTCCAATAGTCAATCTTCTAAACCAGTCCAGCAAATCAGGTCTAATGATTCATCCCAAGAGGGATTCCATCCTGGAGGACTAGAAAATTAGGCTCCTATTCACACACTGCACTGCTGGCATGCCTGTGGGGGAACAGTGGAGTTAGTAAAAATAATAATAATGATTATTTATTTATTTATTGGCTGGCACCTTTTGGCAAAATATATCACACTTGCCTAAACATGTCCAGACAACCCATGACCATTCCCATACGGAGCCTGCAGAAATCCATGGCCTGATACACCAACTAGCTTATTTATTTTATTGTGATTTGGGTGAAAGTTTACAGAGCAAATTGTTTTTCCATTCGACAGTTCATACACATTTTGAGTTGTGATACTGACTACAAATCCCTCAATGTAACAGCATGCTTCCTCTTCCTCCCTGTGTTTATCATTTTCCCTTTGTCTTTCTTTCCTATTCCTTCCTGCCTTCTGAGCTTTATTCCTGGTTAAATGCTGCCCTAAATCGACCAGTTCAAATCTGCATTTATGAATTTCTAAATGAAAACTTCCCTGAAAAAAGTATGTAGGACAAGTGAGGCACAGAGAGAGAAACCATTTGCTTGAAAGCAGGTATGAAGCTGTGGTTAAAAGGGTGGACTCTGGAGGGCCAATGCCTGGGTTTGAATTTTGCTCTATCACTTCCAGGGTGGGTCAGTTCATCTCTCTAAGCCCCAGTTTCCTTCTCTGTAAAATGGTCATGAAAGCTCATAGCTTAGATTTGTTCCAAGAGTTATACAAGATGATCCAGGTAAAGCACTTGGCACAAGAAGTGTCTAATAACTGTGTGTGTGTGTTGGGGGGGTGATGATGGTGATGTGTAAATAATCTTTGGTGATGGAGAAGAGTTCACATCTTATCTAGTGATGTTTACAATAACCCCTACTTAGTCTGTTGACAATGTCTCTTCCCCACCCCTAAAGGCAAAGTCACCTGACTCAAATGTGCCTACTTCTATAACAGATGCCAAGGCAATTCATCTAAATTCTGGGGAACATCAAACACATACAGTGAAAATGATCTTAAAACTATAGAGTCTATAGGAATAAATTTAACAAAAGAAGTTGTAACTTTGTGTGTCCCAAAGTACAAAACATAGTAAAAACAAACAAATAAGTACAAAGATACCCTGTATTCATTCATCACAAGACTTAATATTGTTAAGATGGCAATACCCCCACACACACACCCAAATTAAAAGCAGTTCTTCACAAAACTCTAACTGGCTTCTATGCAGAAATTGAAAAGCTAATCCTAAAATTCATATGGAAATGCCAGACCTCAGAATAGCTAAACAATCTTGAGAAAGAACAATAAAATTGGAGAACTCACACTTTCTAATTTTAAAACTGACAACAAATCTACAGAAATCAAGATAGCATGGTACTAACATATAGATAAACATAGACATGAATGGAACTGAATTGAGAGTATAGAAGTAAAGCATATATTTATAATCAGAAATAATAGTCTTTTTTAACAAAATATGCTGAGATAACTGGTGGGTTTGAACTGCTCACTTTTTGGTTAGCAGCCCAGTACTTTAACCAGTGCACTCACCACAGAACTGAATATCCATATGCAAAAGAAGGAGGTTGGACCCTGTTATGGATTAAATTATGTTCCAAAAAAATATATGTGTTATAAATCCTAACCTCTATGCCTATGGTTATAATAGAATTTGGGAATGAACTGTCTTTGTTATGTTAATGAAGGAGGATTAGTGTAGGGTATACATTGAGTCCATCCCTTTTGAGATACAAAAAAAGATTAAACAAGGTTTCGGCAAGATGACGGACTAGGCAGAAAGACTGCACAGACCCTCTTCAACAAAGAAAAGGGAAACCAATTAACACAGACACAGAAGATA
>NW_006921711.1:2269559-2280396 GCF_000298275.1 Orycteropus afer afer | reverse complement strand
AAAAAAAAAAAAAGAGAGAGAGAGAGAGAGAAAGATTAAACAAGAGAGCAAAAAGCGAGGTGGGGTAAAATAGATGCCAACACACATGGCAATCTCCAAGGAACCAGGAAGCAGAAGCTGAAGAGGCAAGGACTGTCCCCCAGAACCCACAGACAGAAAGACTTCATCTTGAGTTGGCACTCTGAATTTGGACTTCTAGCCTCCTAAACTGTGGGAACATAAATTTCTGTTAGTTAAAGCCATCTCTTTTGGTTTCCTCATGCCAGTCTAACAGAAATAACCATAAATGGGTGGTTTTAACAAACAGGAGCTTATTTTCTTATTTCCAAAACCAAACTCACTGTCACCTACTCAAATCCAACTCATAGCTACCCTCATTGAGTTTCCGAGTCTTTACATCTTTATGGAAGTAGATCGCCCCATCTTCCTTCCGTGGAGCAGCTGGTGAGTTTGAACCACTGACCTTCTGGTTAGCAGCCAAATGCCTTATCAACTATTCCAACAGAGCTCCTTTTCTTACAGTTAGAGTCCAAGTTCAAAATGCCAGCTCTAGGGGCTATATAAAAGCCCCTCAACTTTGGGCGTTAGCTCTGCCTCTTGCTCTAGGCTTACTGGAGTTAGGGTGTCCCTTCACTCAGGTAGCTGCTGGCTGCTGAGGTTAACAAGCCCAAGATTGATAAGTAAAAAGGCACAGACCCAATATTACCACACAACACAGCAGGCCACTATTTCAAGTCCAGAGACAGTCCCAAGATCAGCAGACAACACAGCAGGCTGCTAAATGAAGACTCAGATATGCAGGGTGCAAACAAGCAAAAAGCTGCAGAGACCTTTCTCAAAACTTCTCCTTATATATTGAAGCAGACCACATCCCTAAGGCAGCTACTCAGCTGTTCCAGTAGATTCCACCATGGAGTTGATTACCAATCTCATCATGGGGAATAACTACAACCAGCTGCCCAGCTACTCAAAACCAGGCCCGGCCAAGTTGACACACAACATAACTACCACACCATCCATTTGTGGTATTTCTGGGATAGAAGAAGTGGATAACTAAAACTGACCCCTTCCTCATATCACATACAATAATTCATGGCAAATGGACCTGAGACCTAAATTTTGAGCTAAAACTGTAAAATTCTTACAAGAAAATATGAGTTAGTTTTTGTAACCTTGGATTAAGCAATGGCTTCTTAAATGACACTAAAAGCATTAGCAACAAAGAAAAATAGATAAATTGGATTTTATCAAAATTAAAAACTTTTGTATTTCAAAGGACAGCATCACAAAAGTGAAATGAGAGCCACAAAATGGGAGAAAATACTTGCAAATCATGTATCCAGAATATACTCCTACAACAATAATAATAATTAAAAAAAAAATTAAAAATTGGGCAAAGAATTTGAATAGACATTATTCAAAAGAAGACATAAACATGACCAACAAGCACATGAGAAGGTCATTAGCCATCTGAGAAATGAAAATCAAAACCACAAAAAAATAACACTTCACACTCACTAACCAAACACCAAACTCACTGCCATCGAGTTGGATTCAACTTATAGCGACCCCTCCTTGGGTTTCCAAGGCAGTGTCCCTATGAAAGTAGATTGCCTCCCTTTTCCTTCTGAGGAGTGGCTGGTGGGTTTGAACCGCCAGCCTTCTGGTTAGCAGTCAAATGCCTTAGGCACCATGCTAGCAGAGCTCCCTCACACTCACTAGGATGACTATAATCAAAAAGATATAAAAAGTGTTGACGAGGACATGGAAATGTTAGAATGCTCACACATTACTGATAAAATGTAATATGGTACAGCAGCTTTGGAAAATAGTTTGGCAATTCCTCAAAGAGTAAACATAGTTACCATGTGACACAGCAATTCTAATTGCAGGTATAGACCCAAGAAAATTGAAAACATATATCCACACACAAAAAAAAATGTACAACAGTTCACAGCATTAGGTTCATAAAAGCCAAACAGTGGAAAAAACCTAAATGTCCATCAACTGATGAAAGGAGTAAATCTATGCAATGAAATATTATTTGTCTATAAAAAAGAAATAAACATGACCAACTGATACATGCTACAACATAGATGAATCTTGAAAAAATAAAAGTAGCCATTACAGAAGGTCACGTATTATTTGATTCCATTTATATGAAATGTTCAGAATAGACAAATCCATAGAGACAGAAAGTAGATTAGTGGTTGCCACAGGGCTGAGGGTAGAGGAAAGGGGTCATGGGGAGTGACAGCTAATGGGTGTGGGATTTCTTTGTGGAGTGATGAAAAAGTCCTGGAATTAGTGGTGATGATTGTAAAACTCTGTGTACTTTAAAATATACTTTGTACAATTTAAAAAGGTAAATTTTATGGTATGTGAATTACATCTCAATAAAGCTTCTATTTAAAAAAAACTAACAGGAAAATAAACTAAGGGGTCTGTCTGTGCCCCTAGTGAGTCTAGCATGGCAGCCTGCAGCTTCTCAGTTTGGCTGGCATCATGAACTGTAGAAAAGGACCCACAGCTCTTTTTTGGGGGGGTCTTCCTCCCTGACTACCTACGTCAGAGCAGTACCCATCACCTGAACTCCTGTGCACTATAACCACTGTACCACAATAAGAGGTATAACAACAATGGCTAATATTTGTTGTTAATTATCATCTGGCTGCGAACCAGAAGGTTGGTGGTTCAAACACACCAGCTGCTCCATGGAAGGAAGAAGGGGCAATCTACTTCCGAAAAGATTTACCACCTCGGAGACCCAAAGGGGCCAGTTATGAATTGGATCGACCCGATGGCAGTGAATTTTTTTGTTGTTGTTGTTTAATGTGTCAGATAATGTAAACACCACCACATAGGACAAGCCACATCAGATCTCACTTGGGTCATTGTGGTAGTCTTCTACGCATCAATCTCCTTCTTGCTGATACCACCAGCAATCTCCTCTCCAAAGAGCCACAGAGGAATTTTTAGTGGCTCAGCGTGTAGTCCTCACAATAGCATCCAAGCCCCATACTTACTTCAGGCCTCAGCTCCCTCACTCTCCTCATTTCACACAGGTAGGACTGCCAGATAAAGCACAGGTCACCTAGTTAAATTTGAATTTCAGATAAGCAAAGGATAATTTTTAGTATAAGTATGTCACAAATAGGAGCTCTGGTAGCGTAGTGCCTAAGGCACTTGACTGCTAATCAGAAGGCTGGTGGTTCAAACCCACCAGCCACTCCTAGGAAGGAAGATGGGACAATCTACTTCCGTAGTGATACTGCCTTGGAAACCCAAGGAGGGGGGTTGCTATGAGTCAGGGCTGACTCGACGGCAAATAACAATAACAACATGTCAAATATTGTATTACCCATTGTGTTACCTGAAATCCAAATTTAGTTTGGATGCCTTGTATTTTTATTTGCTAAATCTGGTAATCCTACAAACCATCCTCTATGTTTGTCCTGAACTACACAAAACACACTGGCTTAGAGCCTCTGAATTTGCTATTCCTTCTGCCTGACTTTCTCTTCCACCAGATATTCACATGCTTCCTTTCAAATTTGAGGTCTTTGTCCATCTACCTCATCACAGAGGTCACTCCTAAACTCCTTAAATGAAAAAGCAACTTCTCCCTGGCAGTCCAATGTCCCTCATCCTGATCACTCACCACCACCTCACATACTATGTGTTTAGTTAATTGTCAGCCTTTGCTTCAGTGTATTGGTAACTCCTTGAGGGCAGAGCTTCTTTTATTCTGTGCTGCATTCCCAGTGCTTAGAACAGGGCCTGGCACAGAGTAAGAAATAAGTTAATATTCATTGAATGAGTATTGAGTGAACACAGAAGTGTTGTGCATGGATTATCTCCTTGAATCTTCAAAACAGCTCTATTAAATAGATACTGCTATCAATCATGCTTCATAGGTGAGAGATCTGAGATGTAGAAAAGCCAGATGACTCCCCCAAAGGCCTGCAGCACCCAGAGGTGGAGCTGGGCCCAAATGGGGAGCCAGATCCCAGAGGCCACACTCCGACCCACCTCACTGCACCAGTTCCTTGTCAGGGGCAGAGGGGCAACTCGGAGCTAAGGTAGCTGGGGTTTCTGCCCCCCTCCCATTTCAATTATTCTGGTTTAGACTGAGGAAGGAGCCCACATCTGAGTGCTTATATTTGCGTCAGACACCATAATCCTGGAATTCAATTACACCACTTGATCTGCTTTACAACAAAAGAAGTGTTTCAAGTAACCATTTAAGCCTCCATGTAATGGAGAAGTCTGTGTGGGTGTTTATACTCACTTTCATTTCTTCCTGAACATCAGGATTGTAGAAATTCAAATCAGGTTGCTCTTTCATAAATTGGTGAAAGTAACATTGCTTTCGCACCTCATCAAAGTGCCAACTGGAGTTTCCATATACACTTAACTAGCAAAGAAAGAAAACAAGAGTATCAGTCACTTGTCCACTAAGAAAGGATGACTATCCCTGGCCCCAGGCAGGCATAAATCCTGAGTTTTCCTTCTAAATTAACTCCCTAAGATGCCACCCACTGGCCTAATGCCCCACGAATGTGGTGGTGATATATTTACACAGTAGATTTTGTTCATAACAATCAAAAACAATGCTTTCAAATTCAGGACAAGGCCAATTTAACAAGCACATATTTCTAACATGTTTTCTTGAACTTTCTGCCGGGCATAGACTCCTGTTTGTAAAGAAAAGAAAATGATGGTCAGTTTGGGAGAAAGACACATTCTGTTGGTCTTAAAACTTGACTCCAAAGAGACTAAATATTTCAACTGTATCTTCAGAATTTGCTTACAATAACTAACTTTAAAATGCTATTAGTTCTCAGGAATTTAAAAAAAAAAAAAAAACTCTAGGAACTTCAAGCACTGGTGCATATAGTAGTAGAACAAAAGTAAAAACCTCTACCCTCAGGCCTGAGGATTGCTTCTCTGCAGTGTCTGACACTTGCTGAGTTTCTTCTAGAAATGCTCTCACACTCTGTTCCATGACATAGCTCTTCCAGTTGTCCTCCTATGCCTGCTGGCCACTCCTTCTCAATCTCCTCTGCAGTTCCTTCCTTGTGAGAGACTCCATGTTAGACCTTTTCTTTCATGCTAAACAGAGTATATCTGGGCAGCATTTTTAAACTGGGGGGTTTTGTACAAATCTTTTTTTTTTTTTTTCAGTTGGAAGACATGATCACACTGGATCCATATTTCTACATGGCAACAACTGACTGAAGCTGAGGAGTAACTGGTGCCTTTAGAGGAAACACACCTGCACCCACTCACCGCATGCCCCACCTGGACCCAAACCAGGGTAGTTACAGTACATACAACCAACAAAGGACTGTTGTTGTTGTTTTTTGCCGTCGAGTCGGCCCCAACTCATAGCGACCCCTCCTTGGGTTTCCAAGGCAGTATCACTACAGAAGTAGGATTGCCCAACCTTCCTTCCGAGGAGTGGCTGGTGGGTTTGAACCTCCAGCCTTCTGGTTAGCAGTCAAGTGCCTTAGGCACTATGCTACCAGAGCTCCTAACCAAGGACTAGTACCCAGAATACAAAAGTAATTTCAAAGGGATTCAAAAGAATCCAAAAGAAAATTAAGGAGAGAACCATAAACAGATGTTTCACAGAAATGGGAGCAAAAGCAAATAAATGTATGAAAAGATATTCAACTTCATTAGTAATTAGATAAAGGTAAAATCAAGGCCTCACTGTGATACCATATCATACTCACTTGAAAGACAAAAAGGGAAAACCAGGAATTAAAGAGAATATAATTTTTTATACTGCTGGAGGGGTATAAATTGGTACAACCACTTTGAAAATCAATTTGGCATTATCTTGTAGAGTTGAACAGGATTATCCTGTACCTAGCTATTTCATAACTAGTTATTTACCTTATAGAAGCTTTTGTACAGGTGTCCCATGATATAGATTAATAGCAGAGTATTCATAATAGCATTGTTAACCCACTGCCATGGAGTTAATTCTGACTCATAGTGATCCTATGGGACACAGTAGAATTGCCCTCCAAGGTTTCCAAGTATGTAAATCTTTACAGAAGCTGATTGCCTCATCTTTCTCCCATGGAGCAGCTAGTGGGTTCAAGTGACTGACCTTTTGGTTAGCAGCCAAATGCTCTAACCACTACACCATCAGAGCTCCTATGGCATTGTTAGTAGTAGTAAAAAACTTGAAAGAGCCCATCAACTAAAGAATGGATAAATAAGTCACACAATGAAATATTATACAACAGTGAAAATGTATGAACTACAGCTATCTGAAACTACATGAATGAATCCTAAAAACAGTGAAAAAAAGCTCATTATAGAAGACTGCATGTAGCATGACACTTCTCATAGAAACTTCAAAGCAGGGGAAACTACGTACTAAATTTTTAAAATATGCATAGCCTATATGGTATAAATCAAACAAAAGCAAAGACTTGGAAAGAAACAATTCTAGGTAATAGAGAAGATATGGAGAGGAGCATGGGAGGAGCTCCAGGTGGTTTCAACAGTGTTGGTGATGTTCACATTCTTAATCTGGGGATGGGTTCATTGGTGTTCACAATATTATTCTTTCTTAGCTTAGATATACATTACATATATATATGTGTATATATATATATATACACATATATATATGTATATATATATATGGACATATATATATATATATGTCCATATATATATGTGTGTGTATATATATATATACATATCTTCCATACAGCAGTTCACACACACTTTGTCTCACAACATTGACTGTAATCTCCCACAATGCAACAGCTCTCCTCCCACTTCCTCCCCATAGCTACCTCTTCTCTGTGTCCTTCCCTCCCATGCACTCCTGCCCCCCAAGCTGTCTTCCTATGTATACAAAGCCCTTCTATTCTCCCATGATTGATCTCTCCAAGGAGTGTATCTATTGTTGTTGTTATGTGCCATGGAGTCAGACCCAACTCATAGCGACCCCTCCTTGGGTTTCTGAGGCAGTATCACTACGGAAGTAGATTGCCCCATCTTCCTTCCGCGGAGCGGCTGGTGGGTTTGAACCGCCAGCCTTCTGATTAGCAGTCAAGTCCCTTAGGCACTACGCTACCAGAGCTCCTAGGAGTGTATCTACCTAATGTAGATGTTCAGTTCATATGCCTGTCTTTTGTTTGGCTGGAAGCCATGGGAGTGGGTTCAATTCCAGACCTGAAGGGCAGCTAGGAGCCATAGTCTCAGGGGTTCCACCAGGCTCTATCAGACCAGCAAACCTGGTCCCCCCCCCTTTTTTTATGATTTTGAGTTTTGTTCCACATTGTTCTCCCACTCTAGCCAAGATCTCCTACATAGATCCCCCTCCAAGTGGTTGACAGTGGTAGCTGGGCCCCATCTAGTTCTCCTGGTCTCATAGTCATAGGCTGAGGACCGCATGGTGTGCCAGTCCCTTGGACTAATTGTTTCCATGTGTCCCTGGTTTTCTTCATTCTTCTTTGCTCTGGATGAGGAGAGACCCATCATTGCATCTAGATGGCTGCCTGCAAGCTTTTAAGATCCCAATCACTACTCACCAAAGTAAGAGGTGGAACATTGTTTTTGTGTAGTGTGTTATGCCAATTGAGTATGATCATTACATATATTTTTAAACTGCTTTATTGAGAAATAATTGACATACAACAAACTGCACATAAAGTGTAGAATTTGGTCACTTTGGGCATATGTATACCTTTGTGAAACCATTACCACAATCAAGATAGTAAACGTATCTGTCACCCCCAAAAGTGTTTTTGTGCCCCTTCACAATCCTCCCTCTCCCCTCTTCCCATGCCCCTCTCATCCCTGAACATCCCAGCCTCTCATCACTAGAGATTTGCTTGCATTGCTAGAATTTCATGCCAATGGAATCGGACAATGTGTACCCTCTTTTGTCTGGCTTCTTTCCTTCTGCAAAATTATTTTGAAATTCATCCATCCTATTGTGTATATCAAGAGCTCTGGTAGCATAGTGCCTAAGGCACTTGACTGCTAACCAGAAGGATGGTGGTTCAAACCCACCAGCCACTCCTTGGACGGAAGGTTGGGCAATCAATCCTACTTCTGTAGTGATACTACCTCAGAAACCCAAGGAGGGGTCGCTATGAGTTGGGGCCGACTCTACAGCACATAACAACAACAACAACATTGTGTATATCAATAGTCCATTCATTTCTATTGCTGAGTAGTATTCTATTGTATGGTTATCTCACAAGATGTTGATCCATTTTTCATATACTACCTGTACTTTTGTATTGATCAAATATTACATTTAAAAAAACAACTTTGCTACAGCCACAAACATGGAAAGATGGACAAACTGTATACCAAGAGAGACAGCCACTACAGTCAAAGAAGCAAGAAATGATAAGATTTGAAGTATGGATGACAACTGTGAAGAGCAGACTATGAAATTGGGCTGACTAGGGCTCTTAGCCCTTTCATCATTGATTAGCTGTGTGACTTTGCGCAAGGTACTTAATGTTTCTATGCCTCAGTCTGCTCAACCGTAAAACCGAGATTAAAACCTAACCAAGTTAGCACAGAGCCTGGCACACAGTAAGCAGTTAATAAATGTTTGTTATTATCATTACTACTATAGTAATATATAGTATATAGTAGACTGGAGGAAAAAAAAATCAGTAAAACTACCAAGGACTTGGTAATGGCTTGTTTGCCTGGCTGGGATACAGGTGGTTAGAGGGAGAAGATCACATTTTGAAATGTATTGACTTGGAGTATCCTTGGGGCATCTGAAAAGGAGCTCTGGTAGCATAGTGCCTAAGGCATTTGACTGCTAACCAGAAGGTTGATGGTTCAAACCTAACCGCCACTCTGGGGAAGGAAGACTGGGCAATCTACTTCCATGAAGACTTACCACTTGAGAAACCCAAAGGGGGTCACTGTGAGTCAGAATCAACTCAATGGCAGTGAGTTTGGTTTGGTTTGGGTCATCTAAAAAGAGCTCTGGTGGTGTAGTAGTTTAGGCATTTGACTACTAACCAAAAGGTCAGTGGTTTGAACGCACCAGCCACTCCATGGAAGAAAGATAAAGCGGTCTACTTCTGTAAAGATTTATAGCCTTGGAAACCCAATGGGTGTCGTTATGAGTCAGAATCAACTCGATGGCAGTGAGGTTGGTTGTTTTTTTTTTTTTTTTGGGGGGGGGGGGCATCTAAAAGTTGATGCCCAGAACTCAGGATGTTTAAATGTTTGTGGAGAAGGTCAAGAAAAAAGGAAGCACTGGAGTTGGGAGAGATGATCCAGCATAAAAGGCTACGCAGAAATCAGGAGGGTACATGAAGGAGAGCAGGTGGAAGACTGGCCTGGGTAGGAGGTGTCAGATCAAACACAGGATACCCAGTTAAATCTAAATTTCAGATAAAAAAGAAATAATTTTTTTAGTAAAAGTGTGATCCATGCAATATTTTATACTAAAACTTACTCAATGTTTACCTAAAATTCAGATTTAACTGGGCATCCTGAATTTTTATGTGCTAACTCTGGCAACTCTAGAGAGAAAGGATGAGGGGTCTGTTGTAAAAGAAGTGAGTAGGAAGAAGGGAAGCAAGGAGGCAGGTAGATTTGATGGTTTCTATTCTAAGGCATTTGACTGCTAACTAGAAGGCTGGCAGTTCAAACACACCAGCCACTCCTCGGAAGGAGGTGGGCAATCTACTTCCGTAGAAATACACCTCAGAAACCCAAGGAGGGTTTGCTACGAGTCTGATCTGATTTGATTTGATGGCAGTGAGTTTGGTTTGGGTTTTTTGGATTCTCTCTGTGAAGTAAAACTTGATAGTGAACATGATAAGACTGGGGAGGGAGCAGGTAGGAAGTTTGGAGAAAAGAAAAGAGAGAAGTTGGATTTAGTAAAATTTCCAAGAAGAATAAAGGGCTAAGTCCAGGTGGGGACAATGTGTGGTGTCTCTAGACCAGGGCTTTGAACTGGTTCAGTCTGGTTAGACCACTGCTGAGAACTTCCATTTCTAACCCAGATATACTGAGTCAGAATCTATATTTGAACAAGATCCCTAGGTGATTCTCATAGATCCCTATGTATTCTTCTTTTTTTTTTTTCCCCTCCAACTTTTGTTTTAATGGGTCTCAAAATCCTGTGACAAATTTTTGGTCAAGTTGTTTCCATTTAAAAAGTAGTGATTTTAAAAACTAATAACTTAAAACTGCCACACAAAAAACAAATGGTCCACAAAACATTCCTCTCCTTCTGAAGGTTTTACAATGCATTGTTATCATTAACCAGTCTTTTGCTATTAAACTTAAATGGCCAATTAAAACAATCAGTGTGAGACCCTTCTTCCACCACTGATAGATACTGGAGTGGCAGGTGTTATGGATAATATTCATTTAGCCTTCTGAGCCTTCTGAGCAGACTTGGTGACCTTGACAGCTCCGGCAGCCTTTTTGTCCACTGCCTTGATGACACCTACAGCAACTGTCTGCCTCATATCGCGAACAGCAAAACGACCCAGAGAGGATAGTCAGAGAAGCTCTCAACACACATGGGTTTCCCAGGAACCATGTCTACGATGGCAGCATCACCAGACTTCAAGAATTTGGGGCCATCGTCTAGCTTCTTACCAGAACGGGGATCAATCTTCTCTTTGAGCTCAGCAAATTTGCAAGCAATGTGAGCGTGTAACAATCCAGCACAGGTGCATAGCCAGCACTGATTTGGCCTGGATGATTCAGGATGATCACCTGAGCAGTGAATCCAGCTGCTTCCAATGGTGGGTCATTTTTGCTGTCACCAGCCACATTGCCACAACACATATCTTTTTTTTTTTTT
>NW_006921711.1:2261434-2263469 GCF_000298275.1 Orycteropus afer afer | reverse complement strand
ATTCATTTCACATTCAACAGTTCATACACATTTTGTTTTGAGCTGGTTACATTCCTCACAGTGTAACAGCTCTCCTCCCACTCCTCCCTGTGGTTACCCTTTCCCTGTGTCCTTCTGACCCATGCATTCCTGCCTGCCTACCTTTCTCCTTGTGCAAATGCTGCCCTTCTGATCTCCCAAGGTTGATTGTTCTAAGGAGGGCATCTCCTGACATAGGCATTCAACTCAGTTTGTACACCTGTCTACTGTTTGGCTGAGCATAAGCCACAGAAGTGAGTTCAATTCCAGGCCTGAAAGGTGACTTGGGGCCATAGTCTCGGAGGTTTGACCAGCCTCAGGCAGACCAGTAAGGCTGGTCTTCTTTATGATTTTGAGACTTGTTCCACATTTTTTCTCCCACTCTATCCAGGATCTCTGATTTTGATCCCATTCCAAGTGGCTGGCATTGGTAGCACAACATGCTACAATGAAAGCAGAACTCTATAGAAGTGGCTTCAGAAGGCTTGTTGTTGTTGTTGTTATGTGCCGTTGAGTCGGACCCGACTCATAGCGACCCCTCCTTGGGTTTCTGAGGTAGTATCACTATGGAAGTAGATTGCCCCATCTTCCTTCCGAGGAGTGGCTGGTGAGGGTACCTTATTTCTATTTCTCTGGGAAAGTTTTCCTTAGCCATAAACTAAATCCCTTAATTTTTTTCTTAAAAGGACTTTATAAATAACCAGCCTAATCATTTAAGATCTGATCATTTACTCACGTAAGTCAGGTAAGTTGATACTTACCCAGTTGTTGGGTGGTGTGGTCATGCCATCTATGTGGGTACAGTCATGCCAGATATAATAATCAGTATATTTTGCTGTCCGGTTCCGACTCAATTGAAACCAAACATGTTTATCACTGGTGTGGTTTGGTATGAAGTCGATTATTAATTTTAAGCCTTATGAATGAAAATATTGCAAATGTTAAGAAAAACTTGTATTACAATAATACATAACAGTCAAGAAAAAAAAGTGCTTTAAGTAAACATTTGGAGAAATGCTTTCCTCAGCTCCCACCTCTACCCCACCAGCTTTCACTTAATTTACCTTTATCATGTATGGCTGCAACCAAATTCTCAAAATCTTTCATTGTTCCAAAAATGGGATCAATTTCTTGAAAATCTACAACACCATGTCGGAAATCTTTAAGGGATGATTTGTAAAATGAAGTAACCCAAATAGTCTTTACATTTAAATTTGTGATGTAGTCCAGTTTATCTTGAATACCTGAAGAAAAAAGCCAAGGCCACAGATAAATCCCTAGATTTATTATCATTATTATTTTTAAAATGTAACTGAAGGACTGAAAATGAAACTAGTATGTCTATGATGGAGGTATTTATACTGAAGCCAGAAATATTTGGAATTTTGCTCAAAGTGAGTAAAATTCAAATAGCAAGTTCTACCGCTACAAATAAAGAGCTCTGGTGGCATAGTGGGCAAAGCATTTGGATATTCACCAGAAAATCAGCAGCTCAAACCCACCAGCTGCTCCACAGGAGGAAGATGAGGCAATCCACTTTGGCAAAGATTTACAGCCTTGGAAACCAATGGGGGTCACTATGAGTTGGAATCAACTCAATGGCAGTGGGTTTGGGTTTTTTGTTTTTGTTTTCCTCTATAAATAGTACCAAATTAGTCTTCTAGCAATAATCTTTGGCCTTTAATATAGATCAAACCAAAAAATCCAAACTCATCACCATTGAGTTGCTTCTGACTCATTGCAACCCTATCGGACCGAGTAGAATCACACTGTAAGGTTTCCAGGCTCGGCCAACAAACATAAGAAATGCTCAAGATCATTAGCTATTAGAGAGATGCAAATCAAAACAACGAGATACCATCTTGTTCCATCACTAGTAGAAAAGTTCAACGAGACAGAAAGTAACAAATGCTGGTGAGGATGTGGAGAGATTGGGACTCTCATACACTGCTGGTGGTACTGTAAAATGGTACAATCATTGTGGAAAGCAGTATGGCGATTCCTTCAAAAGTTGGAA
>NW_006921711.1:2246296-2259752 GCF_000298275.1 Orycteropus afer afer | reverse complement strand
AAAAAAAAAAAAAAGGTTTCCAGGCTGTAATCTTTATAGGAGCAGACAGCCACATCTTTCTTCCATAGAGTGGCTGGTAGGTTTGAACCACTTGACCTTTTGGTTAACAGTTGAACACTTACCACTGTGCTACCAGGGCTCCGTTTTAAAATAGATATATAACATAGATATATAATCTACTCCAGGTCACATATTGGGCTAAGTATCAAGGTACAAAGAAGAATGACACCCAGTCCCTGCCCTCAGTGAGCACAAAGTCTAAGCTATAGTATACAGTATAGCAGCCACTAGCCACAAGAAGCTATTAAGCTCTTGAAATGTAATTAGTCTGAATTGCTATGGGCTGTAAGTATAAAACACACAAAGAATTTTGAGCACCTAGTAGAAAAGAAAGGAGCCCTGGTGGCACAGTGGTTAAGTGCCAAGCAGCTAACTGAAAGGTCAGTGATTCGAACCCCCAGCCAGTAAGCAGGTAAAAGATGTGGCAATCTGCTTCCATAAATATCACAACCTTGGAAACCCTGTGGGGCAGGTCTACTCTGTCCATAGGGTTGCTATGAGTCAGAATCAACTCAATGGCACACAATAACAACAACAGTACCAAGAGAAGTCCTTGGGGTAGGGCAAACAATTAGCTCACTTTACTGCTAACCAAAGGTTGGTGGTTTGAGTTCACTCAGAGGTGCCTTGGAAGAAAGTCCTGGTGATTTATGTCCAAAAATATCAGTCATTGAAAATTCTACAGAGCATAGTTCTACTCTGACACACATGGGGTCACCATGAGTTGGAGTCAACTTCATGGCAAATGGTTTAGTAGCACAAAAGAAATAGAATGCAAAATGCTTCCTTAATGGTATCTATATGAATTACATGTTGAAACGATTGTATTTTGGATGTATTTGATTGAACAAAGCATTTTAAAAATTAATTTTACCTGTTTCTTTTTGCTTTTATATTTCTTTTTACTTTTTGTGAAATGTATGATCACATACATGGCTTGCATTATATTTCCTTTGGATGGTGCTGGTCTAGGAAGTGTAAATGGTAGGAACAGGATGAAGAAGGACTAGAAGGGCTACAGAGGAGTTTTAGAAAGTGGTAGCATAGTGCCTAAGGCACTTGACTGCTAACCAGAAGGCTGGCAGTTCAAACCCACCAGCCACTCCTCGGAAGGAAGGTTGGGCAATCCTACTTCCGTAGTGATACTGCCTCGGAAACCCAAGGAGGGGTCGCTATGAGTCGGGGCCGACTCGACGGCATATAACAACAACAACAACAACAACATATGAACGCCAAGGTATTAGGTCTTGACTGTGTGGGGCAGAGGAAGCTGAGGAAGGCTGGAGTCTGTGGCCCCAGAGGGCAGGGATGGAGGAGGTCACAGGAGGGTGCAGGCAATGGAGGAGGAAAGAGAAGAGCTTCAAGACAAAGGAAACTGAATGAGCAGGCACAAATGGGACATGTTTGGAAAGGAGTAAAAAATTTGTATGGAGAGTAGGGTTCAGAGAGGGAGTATGTAGATGAGGTAGAAAGGTAGGTTCCTGACAAAATTGGGGGTGTCATTTGCTCAACAGTCTTTGAACTAGCTGAATTTGGACTTTTTTCCTTGTTCACTTATTTAGAAAGCCAAGAATTTATACAGAAGAGAATTCCAGACTTGGCTGAGGAGAAAGAGGGTAATGAAACTCTGAAGAAAAATGAGCAGATAGTGTGAATGCAAATTCAGAAAAGTGAGTCTAGTATTAACTCTGTTAATTTTACGTGTGACCTCCATTGTGGTTTCCTACAATCAGATGGCGGGAGGTCACTGATACCTAAACACAGTCACCTAACTGCTCAGATCTGGGCTCTTCCATAATAGGCTGCTTATTTATGGCCTCTTTGTGCTCCAATTTTCCCATATGGGTGGGTGGCTACACAACTTCACAGAGTATTGACACGCAACAAAAGGCTTTTCATTTAAGCCAACACAGCTATACAATATTTTAAGAATAGGGAAAAAGAATGTGATGTTAAAAACAAAGGGGCGGGATAGTCAATCACAATGTAAACAAGGGATCCCAACCCCACACTTCCAGGACAGAAGGCAATCATCAAAAACAAACTAAAACCTGGAATAGCTTTTTGGTAACGGTGAAAACAAAACAGGAAAAATACCTATTGATTACAGCAACCAGTCTCTCAAGGAAAAGTTATTGGGAAAGACAAACAGAAGAGCTGGTTAGAAGCTGCCATGTTTACAGAAGTCTAGGTATATCTAGAAGAAGAGCACAGAGAGGCTCAGGAAGTGGGAAGTGTATTTCCGGATTTAGAGGTTTTATAGCCCTGGTGCTGCAATGGGTTAAGAACTCCCCAGCTGCTAACTGAAAGGCTGGCAGTTCAAACCCACTGTCAAAGGTCGACAGTTCAAAGTCACCCAGCGACTCTATGGGAGAAAAGACCTGATGGTCTACTTCCATAAAGATTACAGCCTAGAAAACCCCACAGGGCAGTTCCATGGGGTCACTAGGAGTCAAAAGCGACTCAGTGGCACCTATCAACAACAATACAGCTCTCTTTATTCAATACATCACTTTTGCTAAGCACTTACTATGTAAAAGGCAAAGGGTGCTACAGGTGGCAAGAAAGCCCTATAAAGTGATTTCTGCCCTCAAGGGCCAGGCAGTAGCTGGAAGAGACCCAGATCTGTTACAAGGCAGTATCAGAGAAGAACCACAGGACCTGAGCGGGGAGGAGAGAGACCTTTCTGAATAGGGAGATTAAATACAGATTAATAAAGGAAATGGACTTGAGATATACCTTGAAGAACTTGATGGCATTTCAATTAGTGAAGATGCAGAAAGATTAAAATAGAAAAGAAGAGAAGATGATATCAGTGAGAAAAAGAAAAGCCTTTTATTAGTTACTAAGTGAAGTTAGTGATTTCAACAGTTCATTTGTAATATCTTCAAGATTAAACTCACCCCTACCTCCCACACTCTATCATTACCTGTTTTACTTTCCTCAAATCAATTATCATTACCAAAAATTACTTTATTAGTCAACTTTTTTATTTCTATATTGTTGCCCTTAACTAGTGTGACTCTACTTCCCCATTTGCCTAAGACAGTCCCAGCTTATGCCTGTTGTCTAGCAAAATTTCACTCTTGAAAGTGTCGTGGTTTGAACGATAAATTACAAGTACACTCCTCATATAACTCACCAGGTAATTCTTACTGTAACTTAAATAATTTCCCACTTCTAGTTTTCTCCTAATATGGGTATCATTTGAAATAATCCTTGATTCAATTAATGATCGACCCATTGCAGTACATTTTTCCCCTCTCTTCCAATTCTCATGATTTAAACTTTGAAGAAAGACCTGGTGATTTACTTCTGAAAATCAGCTACTAAAAACCTTACAGAGCACAACAAACAGTCCCACCTGCAGCCCATCACCAGGATGGTGCAGGGCTCTCCATCAGTCAGGGGCTGATTGACAGCAGCTAACAGCAACCAACTTTAAAGACCTAGTCTACACCTTTTAAGACACCACTTACCTTTTTTAATAAAACATTATCTATACTTGCTTCATTAATAAATTCTCAGTTTGCCACACAAGCCACATCATATACTGGGAAAGTAATTCTAAACTGTCACTCTAAGATATTCAAACTATAAAGTGCAAAGAAGCAGGAAGTCGATTTTAGGAGAAAACCTGTCCTCTGTAAGAAGTTAGAATGGATTAGCAAACAAGTGTATGTCCTCAGTGGGCAGTAAATCAAAAAATTCTTTAGGCTCAAAGGCCTCCAGCAAGCAGGCTTCATCATAGGGAAGAACTGCTGAGTGCTGCTGAGTGACTTTTTAAATACCATAAACAAGGAGAAACTTGGCCTGACTAGTCATAGAGGAATGTGCTTACTGCACAATCCAGGCCGTAGTTGGGTTTCAGGGAATGAGAGAGCCATAAACCACCCTCATCCTTCCTCTCTCCCTCAGCCCTATGTGGCACGAACCTTTCAGATCGCCATTCCCATCCTTGTCGCTGTCCTTGAAAGACCTCGGGTAGATTTGGTACATGGGCCCTGCCTGCCACCAGTCCAGGCACTTTGGAGAGATGGCGATGATGGCTATGGTGATGCCAATCAGGACGAGCACCGAAGCCACGGTGAGCCAAAAAAGGACCTCCCGTGGCACCCGGTAGCGGGCCTGGCCTGAGAACTGGAGCAGCACCTCCTTGGGCATCCCCGCAAAGGGCTGCACGCCGGTAAAGTCCAGCGCCACGGGGCCGTGGATGTCCATGGTGTAGGGCTGAGGGTTGTCCTCCGGGCTGCCTGGATCCGGCTCCCTCTCCAGGATGTCTTCGTTCTGGACAAATCCGTTGTTTGTCCGGCATCCCTTCATACTTATTTGGAGGGAGTCTCTCTTGCCTTCCTCCTCAGCCATGCCTCACGTCTGGTCTCTTCTGAGAGCCTTCCTGCAGTAACAAAGGTGGAAAGGTGGCTTGCTGAGCTGTAGTGTAATTAGCTTTGCGTGGTTTATAAATAAACCTGGCTGGACTTTGTTCAGCCAAGGAAGAAAGGGTAAAGGTGAAGGGGCTTTAAAACAATCTCTTTTTAGTGAAGTATAAGAAAAAAGAAATAAACACTGGATTTTGCAAGGCCAAAGGAGCTTTGTTTTTGCCTCATTTTGAGGGTCTCCTCTTACAAATCCAAGATAGAACCCAATATATTAAGCTCCAGGAGGCAGGGAACCACAACACTATGTTATTGAAGCTATTTTTTGTTGTATGGCAGGCAGTTCCACCCTAGTTGCCTTTAGTCTTGTTTTCCATTTTCAGAAAAGGAAGTGGCTGCCTGTTCTTGGAAGCATTTCCAGAAGGCTGAGTGGGAAAAAGGATTCCATGTCTCTCTAGCAAGTTTAAGTGCTTTACCATAGGTAAAAATCCAAAAATCAAACCCATTGCTGTGGAGTCAATTCCAACTCACAGCAATCATGTAGGATAGAGTAGAACTGTCTCATAGGGTTTCCAAAGCAGTAATCTCTACAGAAGCAGACAGCCACATTTTTCTCCCACCAAGCAGCTGGTGGGTTTGAACCACTGCTCTTTTGGATATCAGCCAAGCTCTTTAATCTCTGTGCCACCAGGACTCCTACTATAGGTAAACAGTGCTTAACAGCACTGAGTTGTTTAACCCATTGACAAGTGTAAAATATATTTGCAATCTTGAGGAAAATTAGCTGTGCTTTCCTAGAAGACTCTGTAATGATTTATGGTTTCCATTTAATCAGAGGCACTTACGTAGACACATGAATCATTTGACAGGTAACAAAACCCTTTTTTTCTTTTAAATGAAGAAAGTTATCTCGGTCCCTAACTGTTGTTGTTGTAGTTGTTGTTATGTGCCATCGAGTCGCACCCGACTCATAGAGACCCCTCCTTGGGTTTCCGAGGCAGTATTACTATGGAAGCAGATTGCCCCATCTTCCTTCCGAGGAGTGGCCGGTGGGTTTGAACCACCAGCCTTCTGGTTAGCAGTCAAGTGCCTTAAGCACTACACTACCAGAGCTCCCCGGTCCCTAATATTACTGACTTTTTATGGAATAACTTAGAAGCAATGTATGGTGCAGAGGAATGAACTATTTGATCTTGGCCAAGTTTTTATTTATTTATTTTTAATGAATAAATTCATTGTCTGGCTCATTGAAGGCATCCAAGAGGTGGCATGTAATCATTATTAATTATGCATATTGTGTATTTAAAAAAATAAAGAAATTTGACTTTTATGTCTTGACAATGCTTTACCTCTCATAATTAATAATAGTAATTTTCACAATAGGAGCTTATTCTTGAAATTCAGTTATTATTTTTGGGGAAAATAATGCAGAAAAATACTCATAGTTTTTAAATAAATTTTAATTGTAAAAATAACTTTTAATTATAAAACTTTAAATTCTATATGTGCAATCATGTAAGTTCAGAGAAAACTCTATATTGTAGAAAAATTCCTTTATGACAGAACCATTCCATTCCATCTTCTATATATTTTATTAATAATAATAATAACAGCAATAATACTTTGAACCTCCTGGGAATGCAAACTGGAAGCTTTTAAAAAATAACCTGGAATAATTATCTGACTTTTTGAACAATAAAAGAAACTACAAAAAAAGAAAAAAAAAGATTGCTTGGATTGATTGAATAAATTTTTGAATTTATTATATAACAAAGCATATTAGTTGAAAAAAGTATGATCAACTAGGAAATATATTTGCAATAAATATGCCAAAGAATGTATATCTGTAACATTAAAGGTATTGTATATATTGAAGGAAAGAGCTCTGATGGCATAGTGGATAAGGCATTTGGCTGCTAACCAGAAGGTCAGCAGTTCAAACCTACCAGCCGCTACATGGAAGGACAATGGGGGTGATCTACTTCTGTAAAGATTTACACCCTCAGAAACCCAATGAGGGTCACTGTGAGTTACAATCAACTCAATGGCAGTGAGTTTGGTTTTTTGGTTTATATATTGAAGGAGCCCTGGTAGTGCAATGGTTAAGTGCTAGGCTGCTACTAATTGAAAGGTCAGTGATTAAAGCACTCAGGTGCTTACTCTGCATGAGAAAAGATATTATCATCCTCTGACCTCCGGTTCTAAGGACTTGAACCATTCTGCAACTTGACCCTTGGATTTGGGAATTGTCAGTCTCCAAAATTGAATGAGCCATTTCCTTAAACTCTCTCTCTTTCTGTCTTTCTTTATATATATATATATATCAATGGCTTTGGTCCTCCTGAGAACCCAGCCTAGGAACCCCTATGTGGCAGTTTTATAGGGTCAGTAGTTGCTGAAATAGACCTAATAGCACTCAATAACAATATATTATTTGGGAGCTCTGCTGGCATAGTGCCTAAGGCATTTGACTGCTAACCAGAAGGCTGGTGGTTCAAACCCACCAGATATAAATAATTTCTTAATATCAATTAAAAACATAACTATTAGCAGAAAGCTTGGAAAAATAATATAAGCAGATAATTCACACAAATACACTCACTAATATCAAGCAAATAAACAAACATTTTCCATCACATTTAGAAATTATTAGAAGACAATAGTGCTGGCAAGGACCCAGTATAAGTCGATACAATCATTCTAAAAAGTAATTTGCCACTATGTATGATGAGCTTTAACATTTTTCAGAGTACCAGACTTTAAACCAGAAACACCAGAAAAATGAGGAGTTAATACTAAAGAACGGATGGGCCACAAGATCAATGGAACAGATTAGAGCCAGCAAATGTAGACATAAGGGAATTTTAGAACATGAAAAGGCAACATTTTAAATCAGAGAGTAAAAGATTATTGAAAAAAAAAATGGCTTTGGACAGCTATTGGGGAAAGAAAATAAAGCTATATAGCTTACCTTATTCCTTATAACAAACTAAGTTCTATGAAGGTCAGATATAAAAGTGAAATATAAAACTTAAAATATACTAAACAGAGATATGTCTACTTAAAAACAGTCATCTTGGAATTTGGAATTCTTTTAAATATAAACAAAACCTACATCCCATGAAGGAAAAAATTGATTCCACAAGTTAAAAGCAAACAGAACAATCAACAAAGGCAGAAGGCAAATGGCAAACTACAAAAAAATATTTTAACACATGTGGCAAGTTAATTTCCATAATACAGATATTGATTTTACAAATTAACATGAAGAAAATTAGAAATGCAAATGGCTAAAAACACAAAATGCAAATGTCATTCAGAATTAAAGAAATAAAAACAAAAATAAAAGGATATTCCATTTCTACACTTTTTTTTGGCAAAAATGAGAAAGTTTGATAGTACTCAGTGTCCGAATATATACAGGGAATAGCACTCTCATCACCTCATGGTAGGACTATAGTACAACCTTTGTGTGGAACAGTTTAGGAGGTTAGGTCAAAATGGTAACTCTCATAACCTTTAGCCCAGAAGTTCCACTGCTAAAGATTTATTTTGTTGATCTCTAACCAACAAGATATATGTACAAGGATGTCCATTGCAATAAAACTTGAAGCACCCTAAATACCTATCAATAGGGAAATAATTTAAATAAATTATGTCATATTCACACAATGGAATGCCACCTGTGTCCTACACAGAATGTGTTTATCCATCTAGGCTGATTTTTTTTTTTTTTTTTTAATGTCCAAAATATAGTATGAAGTGAAAAAAAATTTAGAACAGTATGTATAATAGAAGTGAAATTGTGTGAAATAAATGACACACACATTTGTATATGGGATTAAATTTGCCACTAGTGGTTGACCAGACACTAAGAATAAGAGGCTAAAGACAAGAGTCACTGGACTTTTACACTTCACTTTTAGTATGACTAAATTTTTGTCCTCAGCATATGGGACTTTATTAACTAAAAAAAAAAAAAAAAAAAAAAAAAGGGGAGGTGGAGGGATAGTTTGTATCTTTTAATTCAGTAATCTAATTCCAAAAATCTATCTCAATGAAACAATCCAAGATGGGGTAAAAAATTTACGTATAAAAAAACGAAACTCACTGTTGTCAAGTCGGATCCAACTCATAGCAATCCCTCCTTGGGTTTCTGAGGCAATATCAATATGGAAGTGGATTGCCCCATCTTCCTTCCAAGGAGTGGCTGGTGGGTTTGAACCTCCAGCCTTCTGGTTAGCAATCAAATGTCTGAGGCACTATGCCACTGTAGCATTTATAAAAGCAAATATCAAAATCAACTTAAATGCTTAATGATAAGTAAGTTATTGTACATTCATGTGATAGTCAATGAACATATTTTCCAAGATTTTTTAGTGACATGGAAAACATTTCACAATAGTTTGAGAGGAAACACATCTCTCAATGGCATCATGTGGAGTGGAAAAAAGTATCCAATTATGTGAAAAAAATTCATGTGTATTTGTAAATTTGGACTAGATAATATGAATAGAATGTTTATCTCTGGAGTGTAAAATTATGGGTGATACTTAATATGCTCCTTAAGTTTTTCTGAGTTTTCTATTTTTTCAGTAATAAATGTGTACTACTCTTTCCCACCAGCCACTCCTCGGAAGGAAGGCTGGGCAATCTACTTTCATTGTGATACTGCCTCGGAAACCCAAGAAGGGGTCGCTATGAGTCGGGGCCGACTCGACGGCACATAACAACAACAACAACAACACTCTTTCCCACCAGCCACTCCTCGGAAGGAAGGCTGGGCAATCTACTTTCATTGTGATACTGCCTCGGAAACCCAAGGAGTGGTCGCTATGAGACAGGGCCGATTCGACAGCACTTAATAACAACAACAACAAATCTCTCAATTGGAAAAAAATTAAGTTGGGGAAAAATCTTGAGTTGGGAGTCTACCTAGAATTTCCAGGGAGGGTGGTAAGAGTTCAGTAAAAGGCGAGTCCTCCTCACAAGAGTCACCTAAAATCCACAACACCCCTTACTAATATCTCAACTAAAGAGATAAAAGCAAATTTTAAAAATAGAAAGAAAACACAGATCCAAGTAATAAGTATTGAAACACTTGCAAGGGAAGAGAAAGTTGGCAGTAATCCTAGGAAGATACCTACAAAGCTAAGAACTCCAAGCAAGTATAAGATACCAGTTTTACTGATTTTAAACAGGATTAAAAAGGAAATCATGATAGTAGAAACTGGTGACAGCACTGTAAAACTGAGTAAGGAACAAAAATACTGAGAAAGGCTTAAGAGCGTTTAGTCACCCTTCAGGCCTAGAGTTGAAAAATTAATCCACTCCTGTGAGCTAACCTTCAGCCAAACAATAGACAGGCCTACAAGGGGAACAATTATACCAGGGAGGTACATTCCTTAGAACAATCAACCATGGGAGATTTGCACAGGGAGAAAGCTCAGAAGACAAAAATACATAGGAAAGGACAAACAGAAAATGTAACCATAGAAAAGAGGTGGGAAGAGAACTGTTACATTGTAGAGATTACAATCAATGCCATGAAGCAAAATGTGTATGAACGGTTGTACGGAAAACGAATTTGCTCTGTAAACTTTCATCCAAATCACAATTTACAAAAAAAAAAAAGAAAGAAAAATCAAGTAAAAAAAAAAGTTAACCCCTATATTTGGGGGAGAGGTGGAAAAAAATGAGAGCGCTAACTCAGATAATCAGAATAAAGAATCAGAAATAACAAAGATAAACCACATCAGCTAATTCAAATCTCAGGTACATTAACATGATAATAAAGCAAAAATGAAATACCTAGAAAACAGATGACCCAACAATAGAGGAAACAATAGAAGAGCCAGAACACATACTGAGGGTAAACAAAGAAACAAACATACAGGAAAAAAGTAATCAATGAAAAAAAAATAATAATGATGAATTTCAAGGCCATCACATCATAAAGAGTCCCATTCAGAATCAAATCCAAAGTGACAGGAGGCACATAATCTGGCAGACTGGTAAACATTTAACACTAAAGGATTTTCCATATTGTGTTTACCTGTTTACCAGACTGACCCACAGATGCTGTGAGCAGAGGGTAGGATCCATACTGTTAACCTTTAAGTTCCAAACATCTAGTACAGTACTTAAAAAAAAACAACTCACTGCCATCGAGTCAGATCCAACTCATAGAGACCCCTCCTTGGGTTTCTGAGGCGGTATCTCTGTAGAGGGAGCTCTGGTAGCATAGTGCCTAAGGCACTTGACCTGCTAACCAGGAGGCTGGTGGTTCAAACCCACCAGCCACTCCTCGGAAGGAAGGTTGGGCAATCCTACTTCCATAGTGATAACTGCCTCGGAAACCCAAGGAGGGGTCGCTAGGAGTCGGGGCCGACTCTGGCAAATAACAACAACAACAACATCTCTGTAGAAGTAGATTGCCTAATCTTCCTTTCAGGGAGTGGCTGAGTGGGTTTGAACCGCCAGCCTTCTGGTTAGCAGTCAAATGCCTTAGGCATTACACCACCAGAGCTCCCAGTGCAGTACTTGGTACATTATTAAATGCGTAAAAATATTTACATAAAGACAGAAAGATCTAACACTACCCTTTGTCATGAGAGGAATGGTATAGGGACAAAGGAAGTAGAAAGTACATTCTTCACAAAAATGTAGATCTTTATCACTTCTCTTAGTTGTGTGTGTACTTGCCACGCCATTGTATAATGAGTGAAATTTTACGTCTGACGACTTGGGAATCAAGCCCTGCCTCCACCACTTGCTTTCTGCATGATCTTAGACAAATTCGCCAGCTTCTCTGAGCTGTTCCCTCAGCTATAAAATGTAATTTGGTTACGGGGTTAACATTATAAATATAGTCCAGACTAAGATGTTTTTAAAAACAGTTCTAAAGTAGAAGAAAACAGAAGTATAGAATTATCCCACCTAGAGAGGAAAGTTAAACTTATACAATTGAAAAATAGGGTATTTTAATGCTTTTTATAGCCAAATAAAACAAATAGCAAAAGAAACAGAGCAGAACATGAAAATGTGACAAATGTCACCACAAAATCTTACTATTCTGCACATACAAAGATTTCATGCAAATATACAAAATCATTAGCCAAATAACATTCAAAAAAGTTGAAAAGATAATGTTAAATTATGTATAAGCAATATACAATATATGGGAGCTTTGGTGGCATAGCACCTAAGTCATCTGATTGCTAACTAGAAGTCTGGCAGTTCAAACCCACCAGCCACTCCTCGGAAGGAAGACTGGGCAGCCTAATTCTGTAGAGACACCACCTCGGAAACACAAGGAAGGGTGGATATGAGTTGGAATTGACTCACGGGCAGTGAGTTTGGTTTGAATATACAATAAGGCATTGCATAAAAATACCTCCTTGATGGAACTAAAAAACACAAATTTAAAAACTGTTAAGGTGCATGATAGATTAATTGCATTAGTAACCCAATTAATGGTCTTCCTGTATCCGTGTCTTTTCTCCTTACAACTTCTTAGTCCCATGGCACACTGAATCTGGGTTTGGCCCATGAGTTGCTTTGACCAAGGCGATGACAATAAATCTGACATGAACAGAGACTTAAAGAAAAGTGCTTGTGCATTTCTCTCCTCTTTTGGACCTCTGTCATCACCGCAAGAATATGCCTAGGCTACCAGAAGCTGGAGGTTCAAATCCACCAGCCACTCCTTGGAAGGAAGATGGGGCAATCTACTTCCGTAGTGATACTGCTTCGGAAACCCAAGGAGGGGTCGCTATGAGTCAGGTCCAACTCAAGGGCACATAACAACAACAACAACAACAACCTTGCTCTAGGCGTGGGGAAATGTGTGAAGGAGTACTAAGGTTTCCCAGCCAGGGTCCTTGTAGACTAGCCAACATGCCAGTCAGCCCATCAATTGACAGATGCAGAGGCAAGCTCTGTTGAGATCAGCTGAGCCAAGCCCAGATCAATAGAACCAGCCAGTCAACAACTACCATAACATGAAAAATAATAAATGCTTGTGTTTCTTTTTGTTTTTGGCTATTTAAAAATAACACTACAAGCACATTTAAACTATAGAATTTAATAAGTTGTAATGTATGTATACACCCATGAAACCATTGTCACAATTAAAATAATGAACATGTCCACCACCCACAAGAGTTTCCTCTTGACCCTTTACAGTCTCACATAAGTAAAACCATAGCACAGTATGTGGACTCTTTTTTGGGGTTAGGTGGGCACCAGTTTCTTTCACAAAGGATAATTATTATTTTGAGATTTATCCACATTGTGTAAATCAATAGTTCTTATTTTTTATTTTTGAATAACCCCAATGCCAAAAAAAAAAAAAAAACCCTACAACACAAACAAACAAACAAACAAAAAACCACTGTTATAATGTCGATTTCAACTCCTAGCAACCCTACAGGACAGAGTAGAACTGCCCCATAGGGTTTCCAAGGCTGTAAATCTTTCTGGAAGCAGACTGCCTCATTTTTCTCCCACAGAGTGACTGTTATTGTTGTTGTTAGGTGCCTTGAGTCGTTTTCGACTCATAGTGACCCCATGCACAGCAGAACGAAACACTGCCCGATCCCATGCCAGCTCCATGATTCCTGCTATACTTGAGCCCATCATCGCAGCCACAGTGTCAATCCATCTTGTTGAGGGCCGCCCCCTCTTTCGTCGATCCTCCACGCTACCAAGCATGACTTCCTTCTCCAGGGAATGGTCCTTCTGACAACATGACCAAAGTAAGTGAGACGAAATCTGGCCATTCTTGCTTCCAAGGAGCATTTCGGGTGCACTTCCTGCAGGACAGATCTGTTGGTTCTTTTAGCTGTCCACGGTACTTTCAGCATTCTTCGCCAGCACCACAACTCAAAAGCATCAACTCTTCTTCGGTCTTCCTTATTCATAGTCCAGCTCTCACATGCATATGAGGCAATTGGAAATATCATGGCTTGTGTCAGGTGCAATTTAGTCCTCAAGGAGACATCTTTGCTCCTCAGAAC
>NW_006921711.1:2245440-2245961 GCF_000298275.1 Orycteropus afer afer | reverse complement strand
TAATGTCCTGACTGCTGCTTCCATTGGCATCGATTGTAGAACCAAGCAACGTGAATTCTTTGACAACCTCAATCTTCTCTCCATTTATTGTGATGCTGCTCATTGGTCCAGTTGTGAGGATTTTTGTTTTCTTTATATTGAGACGTAATCCATACTGCAGACAGCATTCTTCAACCTTCATCAGTAAGTGCCTCAAGTCATCCTTACTTTCAGCAAGCAAAGTTGTATCATCTGCGTATCTCAGGTTGTTAATGATGTTTCCTCCAATCCTAATGCCACGTTTTTCTTCATATAGCCCAGTTTCTCAGATTATTTGCTCAGCATATAGATTGAATAAGTGTGGGGAAAGATACAACCCTGATGCACTCCCTTCTTGATTTTAAACCATGTAGTGTCCCCTTGTTCCGTTCGAAAGACAGCCTCCTAGTCAAGGTACAGGTTCCTCATGAGTACAATCAAGTGTTCGAGAATTCCCATTCTTCTCAATGTTATCCATAATTTGTCATGATCCACACAATCAA
>NW_006921711.1:2224772-2236625 GCF_000298275.1 Orycteropus afer afer | reverse complement strand
CATTTCATTTTTGATAACTTCCAATTTTCCTAGATTCATACATCGTACATTCCATGTTCTGATGATTAATGGATGTCTGCAGCTGTTTCTCTTCAATTTGCGTGGTGCCACATCAGCAAATGGAGGCCTCAAAAGCTTTACCTTATCCATATGAGTAAGGCTGGGTTTACTCTAATGATGTAGCTCTTTCCCAGTCCTATTTTGAGAGCCTTCTAACCTAACCAGATTATTCATAAAGTTGCGTGGTAATGTATCAGTGTTTCTTTGCTATTCATAAGGTTTTCCCTGGCCAATTCTTTGAGAAGTGGATGGCCTCCTCCTTCTTCCTAGTCTGTCTCAGTCTGTAAGCTGGGCTGATACCTATGCATCATGTGCACCCCACTGGGTTTGAAACAGCAGTGGCTCAGCCTCAATACTCCCATCAACATGTCACCACGGTAGGACAAACCGACAGACAACTTTGTCTCCCTGTTGGAAACGTCTCCTACCACCCTTACCTGGGTGCCTGCGGCTGACTCCTCTGTCCCAGTTCCTGGGCCTTTTAATCCCCTTTCTCCTGCTCTCTCTCCCTGCTGCTTTGGGCATGCCTGGGTTCCCTCTCCTCACCTGGATCCCTGTGGCTGACTGCTCCTCTGTCCCGGTTCCTGGGCCTTTTAATCCCCTTTCTCCTGCTTTCCCACCCTGCTGCTTTGGGCGTGCCTGGGTTCCCTCCTCACCTGGATCCCTGCAGCTGACTGCTCCTCTGTCCTGGTTCCTGGCCTTTTAATCCCCTTTCTCCTGCTCTCCTGCCCTGCTGCTTTAGGTGTGCCTGGGTTCCCTCTCCTCACCTGGATCCCAGTGGCTGAATGACTGGGGGGTTCAAACTGCTGACCTTTTGGCTAGTAGCCCAATGCTTTAACCACTGAGCCACCAGAGGTTTTTTATTGATGAATAATATTCCATTATATAGATATACCAAAGTTTATAACTGGATGTTTAGTTCAATTTTTTTTTTCAGTTATTGGCTATTACAAATAAAACTCTTGTAAGCATTCAAGTTCAAGTCTTTGTAAGGACAAAGCTTTCTTTTTTTCTTGGCTAACCACCTAGGAGTAGAATGGCTGGGTCAGCTCTGACTCATGGCAACCTTATGAATAACAGAATAAAACATTGCCCAGTCCTGTGCCCTCTTGATGATTGTTGGTATTTTTGAGTCCATTGTTGCAACTATTGTGTTAATCCATCTCACTGAGAGTTTCCCTCATTTTCATTGGCCTTCTGCTTTACGATGAAAGCACTTGCTATGTTCAGTTTGTTTAAATTTAGCCATTCTAATAGGTGAGTTTTGTTGCTGTTAGTTGTGATCAACTCACTTCTAACTCACGGCGACCTTATGTATAACTGAACAAAACACTACCTGGTCCTGGCCATCTTTATGATTGTTGATATGTTTGAGTCCATTGTTATAGATATTATGTCACTCCATCTGTGGTATTTAAGGTTGTGTGTTAACTTGGCTGGGCCATGGTTTAGAGGCTGGGCAGCTGGATGTAGTTAGTCCCTATGATGAGATTGTAATCACCTCCATGGTGCAATCTTCTGTGAGCAGCTAAGTAGTTGCCTTCAGTGTGTGGCACGCTTCCAGTATATAATGAGAAGCTTTGAGGACAGTCTACCTTTTTGGCACATCTGGATCCTGCATTTGGCCAAGACTTCATCTCAGTGGCCTGCCATGTTGCCTGCCAATTTTGGAATTGTTCCTGGACTTGAAACAGTGGTCTGCTGTGTGCATGCTGATCTTGGGATTGTGCCATCTTCCTTGCCAAACTTGGGTTCATCAACCTCAGCAGTCAGCAGCTGCCTGAATTATAAGAAGTCTCCAGCCCCAGTGGGCCTGGAATAGGAGACAGAGCTGAAGTCCAAGGTCAAGGGGCCTTCACCCAGTTCCTAGAGCCAGCACTCTGAATTTGGACTTCCAGCCTCCCAGACAATAAGCATAAATTCCTGTTTGTTAAAGCCATCCACTTGTGGTATTTCTGATATAGCAGCACTAGAGAACCAAGATACCATCTCATTGAGGGTTTGCTTTGCTTTTGCTGATCCTCTACTTTACTAACCATGATATCCTTTTCTAGAGATTGGGCTGAGGCTGCTTAGAAATTTTATTATTTTTTGGACTGAATCTGTGATTCATGTATGTCCTTAATATCCTTAGAGGGCCCTTTGTCTGAATAATCTTAATTTGGGAATTGTGGAGAAGCTGAAAATGAAAAACTTTTATTATTATTATTATTATTTTACTAATTTATTTTATCTTTGCAGTGTTCCCTCCCCTCCTTTTCCACCCTTGATAACCAACAAAGGAAGTTTCCTTCCATATATAAACATTTCCTTGACTTTTGACAATAATGAACTAATACAATATTTGTCTTTCTCTGATTGACTTATTTCATTCTTCATAATGTGAGAATGAGAAACTTTTATACTCAAATCAGAAATTCCTAGACCCAGGAAGCCCCTCCACTTGGCCTAAAATTTTTCTTAGCAAGATCTCCCAAGACAAAACAAGATTTTTAAAAGGAAAACACCCAATCCAGACGCTCAACAACATAACATCACAATGCCTAACCCATTTAACCGATTTCCATCAAGTCAATTCCGACTCATAGCCCCCCTGTATGCACAGAGTAGAACTGCCCACAGGGGTTTCCAAGGTTGTAAATCCTTACGGAAGCAGATCACCACATATTTCTCCCACAGAAGGGCTGATAGGTTCGAACCATCAATCTTTTTTTTTTTTTTAATTCTGATGGGTGAAAGTTAACAGAGCAAAATCACTTTCCATACAGTGGCTCATATACACTTTGTCTCATGACATTGACCGCAATTTCCCACAATTCAACAGCTACCCTCCCACTTCCTCCCCCTAGTTACCTCTTTCCTGTGTTCTTCCCTTCATGCACTCCTGCCCCCCACGCTATCTCCCTGTGCATATACAGCCCTTCTATTTTCCCCTGATTGATCTCTCCAAGGAGTGTATCTACCTATTGTAAATGTTCAGCTCATATGCCTGTCTTTTGTTCGGCTGGAAGCCACAGGAGTGGGTTCAATTCCAGACCTGAAGGGCAGCTAGGGGCCATAGTCTCTGGAGTTCCATCAGGCTCAGACCAGCAACCTTGGCCCTTTTTTTTTTTTTAAATGATTTTGAATTTTGTTCCACATTGTTCTCTCTCTCTATCCAGGATCTCCTACATAGATCCTGCTCAGAGTGGTTGACAGTAGTAGCTGGGCATCATCTAGTTCTTCTGGTCTCATAGTCATATAGGCTGAGGATCGCATGGTGTACCAGTCACTTGGGACTAATTGTTTCCATGCGTCTTTGGTTTTCTTCATTCTTATTTGCTGTGGATGAGGAGAGACCCATTGTTGCATCTAGATGGCCACTTATAAGCTTTTAAGATCCTAGCTGCTACTTGCCAAAGTAGGATGTTGAACAATGTTTTATGTAGTATGTTATGCCAATTGAGCTTCGTGTCCCCTGTGACTATGGTCCTGAGAGCACAGGTCCAACTACTTGCTCCCTCTGGGTAGCTGGCTGTGGCCAAGAAGTGACTTCAACCTTGTCCATTGTCAGCTCTACTATATACCTGCATATTCTTACAGAACCTACAGATACACTTGCAGAAACATTATTTGCCAACCTTATACATGGTCATGGATACACTGCCCCCTGCATAGACATAGGTGATCATTCAGCCTGTCCACCCACCTATCCACCCATGTATCAATGTTTGCTTTCACTGATATTGCAGCACTGTATATGCAAAAGGGTTCATCTTTGTTGTCTGTGCCTTCCATGCACCTCTCTATGACTTCTTCTTCAATGTTGATCACTGTGTTGATCACTCACATTTGGTATGTTGCCCTTCTCTTCACCCAAATCAATACTTGTCTCTACCTATGTAACAGTATTCTCTCCCCTTCCCTCCTGCTCACCCCTGGTAACCAACAAAGAAAATTTCCTTCCATATATAAACCTTTCCTTGACTTTTTACAATAATGGACTACAAACCATCAATCTTTCAGTTAGCAGCTGAGCACTTTTATCACTGTATCACCAGGGCTCCTTTCACAATGCCTAGCATCCAATGCACATGCAAAGAAGCTCCAAAAGGTAACCCAACAGGAAAAAAAATCCATAAATAGAAATAAATTGCAGACAGGACATAAAAGATGGATTTCTCAAATACAAATTTTAAAACAGCTATTATAAACATGTTCAAATGTTTAAAGAAAAATAGGAACATCATGAGGGGCATAATAGAGGGTATGAAAAAGAATAAAATGGATCATCTGGATATGGAAAATAAAATACAATATCCAAAACAAAAGTGTCTCTTATCACTTCAAAATAAATGATCAATGAATTTGATGACTGGCAATGTAAACTATCCCAGTTGAAGCATAGAGCAAAAAAATATGGAATTAAAAGATAGTGACCAGAGAGACAGTAGCAAGCAATCTAACATTCATATAACTGGAGTACCAGAAAGAGAAACTGAAAAATTATTTGAAGACATAGTACCCAAAATGTTTCCAAATTTGATAAGAACTCTAAGCCCACAGATCCAACAAAACTCAAGGGGGGATAAACAAGCCCAAAACTCAAGGGGGATAAACAAAAAGAAAACTAAACCAAGGCAAATTATAATCAATTTACTAAAAACAAGTTATAAAGAGAAAAATCTTGAAACAACAGCTAGAAGAAAACAAGAAAAGACAATTACATACAGAATCCAATGATATGAAGTACTGCAGACTTCTCATCAAAAATGATGACTGTCAGGAGACAATGCAACAGTATCTTTAAATTGCTGAAAGGAAAGAAAGAAAAACAAACAAACAAACAAACACAACCATTAACTTGGAATTCCTAGTCCAGTGAAAATTTCCTTAAATTTTATTCCTTAAAATAATGACATTTCAGGCAAACAAAAATCTGAGAGAATTTTCAGCAGACCCACACTACAAGATGTGTTAAAAGAAGTTCTTCAGGCTGAAGGAAAATTATACCAATTGAACTTAAATTTACACAGTGACTAACCATAGGAAATGGTGGGGATGGTGGCAAACTAGAAGGCTCATGCCCTGCCTAAAAGGGCAACAGTCACTGAGCTCCAGCAACAATGTAGGGACAGAGTTGCCAGAAATTGATTTTTCCAGAGAAGCTGGAAATCTGTATTAATATGCAATATTTCTTAATTTAAATGTTGACAATTAATTCAAATACATGTTTCATTGAAAGGATCTGTAAGACACACCTATAAACCCTTTAAAGGCTTTATCTCTAGACCAAAATAAAAAAAAAACTCACTGCCCTCGAGTCCTTAAGACTTATAGTGACCCCTCCTTGGGTTTCCAAAGCTGTATCACTATGGAAGTAGCTTGCCCAAACTTCCTTCCGAGGAGTGGCTGCTGGGTTTGAACCACCAGCCTTCTGGGTAGCAGTCAAGTGCCTTAGGCACTATGCTACCAGAGCTCCCTTTATTAATATTATGATTATAATAATAACAATTACAATTAAGGTACAACTCTCAGGACAATGGGGTCTATTCATTATGTTTATAGAACTAAAAGGGACTTCCCAAATCATTCTTCACAAAACCAGAATGACTTACTTGGAAGTAATTTTTCTCTAAGATACTAGAAAATTCTCTTATTAAATAATAAATATTTGTTCTCTTTGACAGTAAACACTGAGTGGCCAGAGATTAGAAGCAGCAGAGCAAACTACTATCTGCCAAAATACCATTTTTGTTTCTATTTCTTCCATTTCCATCTTTTAAATATAATTGTTTAGGATGAATAATTAAACTGAGCAAGGGGATATTGTGTGGTTTAAAATCAGGAAAGGTCTGTGTTAGGGTTGTATCCTTCTACCATACCTATTCAATCTATATGCTGAGCAAATAATCCAAGAAGCTGGACTATATGCAGAAGAACATGGCATCAGGATTAGAGGAAGACTCATTAACAACCTTTGATATGTAAATATCAAGGTCTTGCTTGATGAAAGTGATGAGGACTTGAAGCACTTAGTGATGATCAAAGACTACAGTCTTCAGTATGGATTACACCTCAACAAGAAAACAAAAATCCTAGACCAATAAGCAATATCATGATAAATGGAGAAAATACTGAAATTGTCAAATATTTCATTTTACTTGGATTCACAATCAATGCCCATGGAAGCAGCAGTCAAGGAATCAAACAGTGTATTGCATTGGGTAAATCTGCTGTAGGAGATCTCTTTAAAGTGTTAAAAATCCAAGATGTCACTTTGAAGACTAAGGTGCGCCTGACCCAAGCTATAATATTTTTAATCACCTCATATGCATGTAAAACCTGGACAATGAATAAGGAAGACCAAAGAAAAATTATGCATTTGAATTATGGTGTTGACAAGGAATAATGAATATACCATGGATTGCTAGAACAAGGAGCTCTGGTGGTGTAGTGCCTAAGGCATTTGACTGCTAACCAGAAGGCTGGCAGTTCAAACCCACCAGCCACTCCTCAGAAGGAAGGTTGGGCAATCTACTTCTGTAGAGATACTGCCTCGGAAATCCAAGGAGGGGTCACTATGAGTCAGAACCAACTCAACGGCAGTGAGGTGGGTTTTGTTTTTTGTTTTTTTTTTGATAACTAGAAGAACAAACCAATCTGTCTTGGAAGAAGTACAGTGGGAATGCTCCTTAGAAGCAAGGATGGCAAGATTTTGTATCTCGTACTTTGGGCGTGTTATCAGGAGGGACCACTCCCTGCAGAAGGACATCATGTTTGTCTATACCATTGATTGGACTTGCCAACAAAAAACAGGGAACCCCTCAGTGAGATGGATTGACACAGTGGCTGCAACAATGGGCTCAAACATTGTGAGGATGGTGCAGGACTGGGTAGTGTTTTGTTCTGTTGTACGTAGGGTTGCTATAAGTTGAACTGGCTTGACAGCACCTAACCACAACAACAATATGAATAATAAAACCAGGAGGACAAGAACCCTTACTTAGCTCTTCCATGTTCTATTAAATCATAGTTGATCATTTGGAATCCTTAATTAGTAACTCAACTTTACATCGGGGAAATAATCTAAATACAGGGAGCATCACAAATTGCATTAATTCGAATCATAGAGGTTAGCTGTGTCCTATCTACTCCTTACAACCAAGAATAAAAATTGTGCAACTGAATTTTCTTTTTCTTTCTTTTTTTTAAATCAATTATTATTTTTTTTTATTGTGATTTGGGTGAAAGCTTACAGAGCAAATTCACTTTCCATACAGCAGTTCACATACACGTCTGATGACATTGACAGTTTACCCCAATGCAACACCTACCCTCCCACTTCCTCCCAATAGTTACCTCTTCCCTGTGTCCTTCCCTCCATGCACACCTGCCCCCTGAACTGTCTCCCTGTGCATAAATAGCCCCTCTTTCTCCCATGATTGTTCCCTCCAAGGGACATGTTCAACTACCTCAGGTACATTTCAACTCTTATGTCTGTCTTTTATTTGGCTGGAAGCCACAGGTGTGGGGTCAATTCTAGACCTGAAGGGCAGCTAGGGACCATAGTCTCAGTGGTTCCACCAGACTCTATCAGACCAGCAAACCTGGTCTCCCTTTTTTTTTCCCCCAAAATGATTTTGAGTTTTATTCCACATTGTTCTCCCTCTCTATCCAGAATCTCCTACATAGATCCCCCTCTGAATGGTTGACAGTGGTAGCTGGGCACCATCTAGTTTTTCTGGTCTCATAGTCATATAGGCTGCAGATCACATAGTGTACCAGTTGCAAGGACTAATTCTTTCCATGAATCTTTGGTTTTCCTCATTCTTCTTTGCTCTCGATGAGGAGGGACCCATTGTTGCATCTAGATGGTTGCTTGTAAGCTTTTAAGATCCCAGTCGCTACTGGCCAAAGTAGGAGGTGGAACAATGTTTTGTGTAGTATGTCATGCCAATTGAGCTTGATGTCCCCTGTGACTATGGTCCTGAGCCCGCAGGTTCAACTACTCAATCCCTCTGGGTAGCTGTCTGTGACCAAGAAGTGACTACAACCTTGTCCCTTGTCAGCTCTACTATACCCCTGGGAGTTCTTACAGAACATACACATACGCTTGTAGAACCATTGTCTGCCAACCCTATACATGGTCTTGGGTACACTCCCTGCTGCATAGACATGCCTAATAGTTCAACCTGTCCACCCATCTATCCACCCACATACCCATGTTTGCCTTCACTGACAACGCAGTACTGTATGTGCAAAAGCATTCATCTTTTTTGTCTGTACCTCCCATGTACCTCTCTATGTCTTTCTCTTCCTCAACTGAATTTTCAACAAGGAATGAGCTTGATTTGTTGGAACATTTTAATAAGAATAATGGTCATCTTAGTTTACTTGCTAAAATTAAAAAATATTATCTTACTGAAGGAAGAACATAGTAAAAGTGAAACTTCCTCTCTGAATTTTACGTTTGTAACTAAAACACACTTTGATTATCAACCAAACTCATCATCTAACACATGAAATATTTCATAAGCCATATTGGATGGATAAATATCTTCATACTTGCCAAAAATAAGAGACTTTTTTACACCAGTTACACACAGAGTCTATTATCATTTAGTGTCAATTCTTTTCATAATACCTATGTCGTTTGACTATATATTCTCTCATAATAAGTAGCATATTTGTTTGGGTGATGGTTATAATCCACACCTATGGTAAACAAACTTTGGCTGATGGGCAAAATCCAACCCAACACCTGTTTTTATAAATAAAGTTTTATTGGAACACAGCCACTCTCATTTATTTATTTGTTATCATCTATGATGGCCAGCCACAACAGCAGAGTTGAGAGACAGACCATATGGCCTCAAAGGTAAAATATTTAGTCTGTCTTTAAAGAAAAAGTTTATCAATAACCAGATATGTTAAGAGATCATTACCAATGAGTTATCACCCAAAAGCCTCAAAAGACGAGGTCCTAAACCTTCTGTAATGGTTAAGATTGTATGTCAATTTGGCTGGGCCATGATTCTCAGTGGTTTGGCAGTTATTATGTAGTTTGGTAGCTATGTAATTATATAGTTATCCCCCATTTTGTGATCTGATATAATGTAATCATCTCTATGATAAGATCTGTTATGAGCAGAAAATCAGTGGAAAGGGAGTTCCCTTGGGGGTGTAGTCTGCATCTAATATATATGAATATCCTGTTAAAGTTCTCTGGCTTTTTTGCTCACTCTGGATCCTGTATCTGGCTAGGTATCATGTGACCTCCAGTTCTTGCTACTTGAGCCAGCTGCCTGTTATATTGCCTGCCAGTCTTGAGATTTGCCACCCTCTACAACCCTTGAGCCAAGGAGCTCTGGTGGTGCAGTTCCTAAAGCATTTGACTGATAATCAGTTGGCAGTTAAACCCAGCAGCCATTCTATGAAAGGAAGATGGGACAATCTACTTCTGTAAAGATTACCACCTTGGAAACCCAATAGGGGTCACAATGAGTTGGAATCAACTCAATGGCAGTAGGTATACAACCCTTCAGCCAGCAGCCTGTTGTCTGACCTGTCACTGATGTGGATGCCCCAGCCCTTGAAGCTATGTGAGTCAGGAGAAGCCTCCAGGCTGACGTCTAACCCACAGACTTGGGACTTACCAGCCTCTATAACTGTGTAAGCCATTTCCTTGAGATAAATCTCTCTGTATACGCACTACCATCAAGTGGATTCTGACTCACAGTGACCCTCATTGGGTTTCCAAGGCTGTAAATCTTTACAGAAGCAAATTGCCTCATCTTCCTCCCATGGAGCAGCGGATGGGTTTGAATTGCCAACTCTTTGGTTAGCAGCCAAATGCCTTAGGCACTGCACCATCAGAGCTCCTTAAATCTCTATTTATACAACTCTCTCTCTCTCCCTATATATATATACACATATGCATATTTAAGCTTCAGTGGTTTTGCTTCTCTAAAAAATCCAGCCTAAGACACTTAAGTACCTTTTATTCTAAAGGCAGTAATCTTTGCTTAAAAGGTAGAATCCCACTTTCCTAAGTTTGAAATAACATAAAAATGAAAATCATAAGTAAAATGGAGGTACTTTACTCATTAAGGAGCTTTGGTAGCATAGTGGTTAAAATATTTGGCTCCTAACCCAAGGTCAACAGTTCAAACCCACCAGCCACTCCACTGGAAAAAGATGAGGCAGTCTGCTTCTATAAAGATTTATTGCCTTTGAAACCCTATAGGGCATTTCTACTCTGTACTATAGGGTCACTATGAGTTGGAATCAACTTGATGGCAGTGGAGTTTACTCCTTATATGTAGCAAATGAAAGTGTGTCTGGTTTTGGCAATGTTGCATTAGTAGGAACGCTAAAGGGATTGTTCTACAAAGTCATGAAACTGTGGCTCTTAAAAATGGAAGATCAACTATGTGCATCTTCTGTAGCTGGTTTTCAATAAAAGGTTAATTACTTTTACAACATTTTAAAGTTATGTTTTATTAATTGGGCTTCTGGATTGTTGGGTAAGAGCTTCTGATAGGGATTATAAAGTTAAGTGGCCTTGATCACTTTATATCCAGCTGTATCATATAAGGGAGCTCTGGTGGCATACCATATAACCCAGATCATAAAGTGGTTACTTTGAAAATCATTTCATGCTAGCTTGTCTCTTCACTCCAACCCCACCATCATCACAGCAGTTGCTCAGAGGAATCATTAAATATTTAAACTAATCAGATAATAAATTAATACATACACACATAAATACACTAGATAAATACATAAATAATAAATCCCTGATGGCACTTACCCTACAGCAAGTCATTTGGAGGAGCCCATGTGAGCAATGACGCAGGGCATAAAATCTGAAGTATCTTTGCTGTGATTTTCATCTCTAGTTCATACATTTTGGAATATTTTTAAATGAAAAGTATCAAACAAAGATTTGAAAGAATTTTACAATAAATATCCATAAAACATCTAAAATAACATTGTTTTTCCTGCGTGTGTATGTGTGTATTTCAACTCACCTGAATGAAATAAAAAATACATACCAAAAAGCTCACCAATTTTAGATGTGTAACCGTTGAATTTTTAACAAATGTATACAGTCATATAAACACCAACAAAATTATGATGTAGAAAACTTCTATCACACCAAAAATTTCCCTCATGCCCCTTTGCAGTAAATGTCCTAACCCCAATCCAGCTCCTGGCAAAGACTGATTGCTTTCTGTCTCTATAGTTTTGCCTTTTCTAGAATTTCATAAACATGGAATCATACAGTATGCATTCCTTCGTGTCTGGCTTCTTTCATTTAACATAATACTTTTGAGATTCACCCATGTTTGTTCCATGAATTAATAGTTTTGTTTTCCTTTCTAATGCTGAGTAGCATTCATTGTATGGATGTGGTTTATCATTCATCAGGTTATGGACTTTTGAGTTGTTTTCAGTTTGGGAGTATTGTGAATAAAGATTCATGAACAGTCATGTATAGTTTTTTGATGAACATGTTTTCATTTCTCTTGGGTAAATATCAAGTGGTGGAATTGCTGGGTAATGTGGCTATATATATGTAAGTTTATAAGAAACTAATGAAGTGTTTTTTTATATTCCCATAAACAATCTGTGAGAGCTCGACAATGAGACACTTCGCAGTCAGTCTTTGTAACTTTGATCTGAATATGTGTTAAAATTTGCATTTCCTTAAAGACTAAAGGTGTTAAGCTTAATATTTACTTACTCTTTATATATCTTTCATAGTGAAATGCTCGTTCAATTTTTCACCTTTTTTTTTTTTTTTTT
>NW_006921711.1:2216086-2217309 GCF_000298275.1 Orycteropus afer afer | reverse complement strand
CTGTGTCTGTGTTAATTGGTTTCCCTTTTCTTTGTTGAAGAGGGTCTGTGCAATCCTTCTGCCTAGTCTGCCATCTTGCCCCGCCTTTTTCACCTGTTTTTAATGGAGTCATTTGCTTTTTATTACTGAGTTGTGAAAGTTCTTTATGTATTCTACATGAGACCATTATCAGATGGTGTTTTGCCTAAGGCTTGCCTTTTCATTTTCATAAGGGTTTCTTGACAGTTGTTGTTAGCTGCTGTCAAGGTGACCCCTGACTCATAGAGACCTCATGTAAAATGAGATTTGACCATTGTGATCCATGGGGTTTTCATTGGCTGATTTTTGAAAGATTGTCAAGCCTTTCTTTTTAGTCTGTATAGACTGGAAGCTCTGCTGAAACATGTTTAGCATCATCGCATCATGAAAGCCTCCAAAGATAGAGGTACAGTAGCTCTCCATGAGGTGTATTGGCCAGGAATGAAACCAAGGTCTCCTGCATGGAAGGTGACAAGTCTACCACTAAACCACTAGTGCTCCCTCTTGAGAATGGAAGATTTTAATTTCAATGAGGTCCAATTGAAATTCATCAATATTCTGTTCCAATAATATATATAGCTTGACACCAAAAGGACACTATCTTGGTTAATGTATAAGTCTTGCAATCAGCGTGAATCTTCGAACTTTATGCCTCTTTATCAAAGTTGTTTTGACTATTCTAGGTCAGCTGCATTTCCATATAAATTTTAGAAACAGCTTGTCAAATTCCACAAAAAATTGCTGCTAGAATATTTATTAGAATTGCATTTAATCTAAAAGTCTATTTGGGAAAAATTAACAAAGTTGAGCCTTCCAATTCATTTATTTAGGTCTGCTTTAATTGCTCTTAGAACGTATTGTAGTTCCCAGCATTCAGGTCTTGCACACATTTTGTAAAATTTGTCTCCAAGTATTTCATAGCTTTTAATATTATTGTAAATGTTATTGTGCAAAAAAGGCCAATGAGGCCACATGTTCTGACCTCCTCTAATCCCGCAAGAGGAAGGCAGAATCACCATCAATAGCCCAAGGCCTATTTACTGCAAGGCCAGACATGCTGCCTCCCTCCAGCCCTTTCACCAATCGTTCCTCCCAAAGCACCCACCACCTCTCCTCTGGGTTCGATAATTCACTGCAGTGGCCACACAGAACTCACGGATTACGGGATTTATTAGGGAAGCACCACAGGCTACAATTCAAGTTCA
>NW_006921711.1:2196045-2215801 GCF_000298275.1 Orycteropus afer afer | reverse complement strand
TAGGCACCTCCCAGAACATTGTTTTATGCCACTCCCAACAGAAATGCTCCAGGTGGACACCTTCAGCAATCAGGAGCTCCTCAGTTGCCCATAGGAAATCTCACTTTGGAGTTTACAAAGACTTATGGGTAGAAAAGCCACACTAAGTAATTTACTACACCACATATTGCTTTTATAATTTAATTTTGAATAGGTTGTTCCTGTAATAGTGTAGAAAGATTATAATATGTGTTCTAACCTGAGTTCCATAGTAATCTTATTTAATTTAAACATTGCCTTATAAGAATCCTGTCCCTGCAACCACATTCCTAAGATCATAAAACCAAGACAGGAATAGCTCATAGGACAGGGCAATTGCATTCCTTAGATCATGAGACTAAGGAAGTGACCCTGCAAAATAAATAATGCAAGTATAAATTTACTACTTAAATGGTCTTTCCTAATAACAGGCCATTCTTGAGATGTCTTCCAGCTCACTATCTGTGACCAGCGTTAACCAGTTTTGGAGCCTGCACACCCCTACCCCTCCTTTGCCACCTGATGAACTAAGATGACCAGTCCAAGATGAGACCAAGACTCGAACCAAGGGCAAATAGCAGAATGTGCATAGCCTGAAGGAAACTAAGGAATTTATCACACCCTTCTTCTGCTTCCTGACCTTTGCAAAAGGGTCAGGATTTTATGAATACCTGCCTGCACAAGGTCTTTTGAAATCAAACCACGGCCTTAAAAAAAACTACTATAAAAACCCCTAGACTGTAAGGCTCGGGGAGACACGGCATTGCCTCTGGCCCCATGTGTCTTCACCTTGCAAGGTTACTATCCTCTTATTAAATTTCTCTCTGAGCTACAGCTGACTTTCTAGTCATTATTTCAGAACCCAATCTACAACTAACCATTCAGAAAGGGATCAAAATTGGAGATCCTAGACAGAGTGGGAGAAAAATGTGAAACAAAATTTAAAATCTTAGAGAAGACCAGGCTTACTGGTCTGATAACAGACTGGGTGAAACCACTGAGACTATGGCCCCTAGTCACCCTTCCAGCCTGGAATTGAACTCATTTCTGTGGATTAACTTTCAACCAAACAATAGATAGATTTACAAGGTGAACAATTACACCAAGGATGTGCATTCCTTAGAACAGTCAATCATGGGAGATCAGAAGGGCAGCATTTGCACAAGGAGAAAGCTCAGAGGGCAGGAACGCATGGGAAATAAGGATACAGGGAAATAGTAATCATATGAAGGAAGTAGGAAGAGAGCTGTTATGTTGTGGGGATTGTAATCAATATCATTAAACAAAATGCATATGAACTTCTGAATGGAAAATGAGTTTACTCTATAAATTTTCACCCAAATCACAATAAAAAGGTTAAAAGAAAATAAAACCCTATGGATTGCAACTGTTAAATCCATAACCTATCAAGGGGATGGTGCAGGAACCAGGCAGTGTTTTGCAGACCAACTTGATGGCAGTTAGCAACAACAAGATCCATGGTGATACTGCTTGTTTCATTTCTGATACTAATAACTTGTAACTTATTTGTTTTTTCCTGATGAGTCTGGTTTACTAATTTTATTGATATTTTCAAATAACCACATTTTGTTTTGAATTTTTTTTCTCTTATTTTCTATTACCTATTTCATTGATTTCTGCTTATATTTGTTATTTCCTTTCTTTCTTCTACTTGTACTTATTTCTTAAACTGGAAAGTTAAAGTATTAATTTGAGACTTACAAATTTCCTTCTAAAAACTGCCTTAGCCACACCCACAAATTTTGATATGTTGTAGTTTTCATTCCATTCAAGGTATTTTCCAATTTATATTATAACTTATTCTTTCGCAACATTAGTTGTTTAAAAATGTGTTATTTGGGAAGATTTTTCAGATATCTTTCTATTGATTTTCAAGTTGATTCCAATGTTGTCGGAGAACATACCTATATAACTTAAATCTCTCTTAAATTTAGTCAGATTTGTTTTTATGGCCCAGAATGTAGTCAGTCTTGGTGTTTTGTGTGCACTTGAAAAGAATATATACTCTGCTATTGTTGGATATTCTTAAATGTCATTTTACTCAAGTTAGTTTGTAGTGTTCTTCAAGTCTTGTATAACCTTACTAATTATTTTTCTATTCATCCTGTCAATTATTGGAAGAAGAATGTTGAAATATCCAACACTAATTGTGGATTTATTCAATTCTCCTTTAAGCTGTATCAGTTTTTTCCTTGTGTATTTTGAGGCTTTGCTATTCTACATATACATGTTTACAATCCCACCACTTGTCTGTCAGTTTGTCATAATGTGGTGGCTTGTATGTTGCTACGATGCTAGAAGCTATGCCACAGTATTTCAAATACCAGTAGGGTCTCCCATAGTGGACAAGTTTCAGCAGAGCTTCCAGATTAAGAGAGACCAAAAAAAAAAAAAAAAACCCCAAACTCATTGCCGTCAAGTCGATTCAACTCACAGCAACCCCTCCTTGGGTTTTTAAGACAGTATCTCTATGGAAGTAGACTGTCTAGGAAGAAGGATATGGTCAGGTCCACTTCTGGAAAAAAAAAAAAAAAAAAAGCCACTGAAAACCTGATGAATAACAGGGATATTTTATCTGATAGAATGCCAGAAGATGAGTCCCTCAGGTTAGAAGGCACTCAAAATACTACTGGGGAAGAACTGCCTCCCAAAGTAGAGTTGGCCTTAATGACCTGAATGGAGTAAAGCTTTCAGGACCTTCATTTGCTGATGGGGCACAACTCAAAATAAGAAGAAACAACTGTAAACATCCATTAATAATGAGAATGTGGAATGTATTAAGTACGAATCTAGAGAAATTATAAATTGCAAAAAAAAAAAAAGAAGAAATGAAATGAATAAAGACCAATATCTTAGGCATTAGTGAGCTGAAATGGACTTGTATTGGCCATGTTGAATCAGAAAATCACATGATCTACTATGCCAGGATTGACAAATTGAAGAGGAATGGCTTCAGGGTTGTATCCTTTTACCACACCAATTTAATCTGAAGCTGGGCTATATGAAGAGGGATGTGGCATCAGGATTGAGGGAAGACTCATTAACAACCTGTGATACACAGATAAAACAACCTTGCATACTGAAAGTGAAGATGACTTAAAGCACTTACTGATGAAGATTAGAGACTACAGCCTCCAGTATGGATTACACCTCCACATAAAGAAAACAAAAATCCCTACAAATGGACCAATAAGTAACATCATGATAAATAGAGAAAAAATCGAAGTTGTCAAGGATTTCATTTGACTTGGTAATCCACAATCAACATGTATGGAAGCAGCAGTCAAGAAATCAAAAATGACATATTGCTTGTGCAAATCAGATGCAAAAGACCTCTTTAAAGTGTTTAAGAGCAAAGATATCACTCTGAAGACTAAAGTGCACCTGACCAAAGCCATAGTATTTTCAACAATGTCATATGCAAGTGAGAGTTGGACGGTGAATAAGGAAGACTGCAGAAGAATTTACACATTTGAATTGTGGTATTGGTGAATAATATTGAATGTACCGTGGATTGCTACAAGAATGAACAAATCTATCTTGGAGAAAGTACAGCCAGAATGCTTCTTAGAAATGAGAATGGCCAGCCTTTGTTTCTCATACTTCGGTCTCATACATTGGTCCCTTGTAGGAAGGGACCAATCCCTGGAGAAGGATCACGCTGGGTAAAGTAGAGGGTTAGCAAAAAAGAGGATGACCCTCAATGAGATGGACTGACACAGTGGCAGCAATGATGAGCTCAAGCATGGCAACAATTCTAATGATGGAGCAGGACCAGACACTGTTTCATTCTATTGTAGGCAGGATCACTATGAAGAGTTAGAACTAACTCAATGGCAACTAATAACAACATGCTTATAATTATTATACAAACTTGACTGACCTTTTAAAAATCCTTCTGAAATAAATGGCCCTCTTTGTCCCTGTAATAATCATTCTAAAAGCTACTTTGTCTGATATTGATATAGCCACTCTAACATTCTTTTGATTACTGTTTTCATGGTAAACTATTAACAACCTTTTACTTTTACTGTCTTTATATTCAAAGAGGTTTTCTTGTAGACAACATATAGTTGAGTGTTACTTTTTAATTTAATGTGACAATCACTGCATTTTAGTTGAAATTTTTATACCATTTACATTTACTCTAATCATTGGAATGGTTTGCTTAAATCAACTATCTTTCCATTTGCTTTCTATCTGTTGCACCTGCTCTTTGTTCATTTTCCTCTATTTTTCTGCCTTCTTTTGAATTGAGTTTTTATTGTTTTGTCTCCATTACATGTCTTTATATTTACACCTTTAAAAAAAAATAATTGATTACTCTGGGTTTTATGATATATATCTTTACCTTATCAAATTCCTCCTTCAAACAACATTATAATACTTTACATACAGTGTGAGAAAATTATGCTTCCATAAGCTCTTTCCTATCTTTGGTGTCATTGTTATCATATATTGTACTTTAAATATCCTATCATCCCCAGACTGAGACAGACTAGGAAGAAGGAAGAGGCCATCCACTTCTCAAAGATTGGCCAGGGAAAACCTTATGAATAGGAGAGAAACACTGTCTGTTACATTACTAGGTAACTATATGAATAGCCTGGAAACACTGTCTGATACAGTGCAGGAGGACGAGCATCTTAGGTGGGATGGCTCTCAAAACACTACTGTGAAAGAGCTGCATCATCAGAGTAGAACCAACCTTACTGATATGGATAAAGAAAAGCTTCCAAGACCACCATTTGCTGATGTGACACAACTCAAATTGAGGAGAAACAGCTGCAATCATCCATTAATAATCAGAAGATGGAATGTAGGAAGTATAAATACAGGAACATTGGAAGTTGTCAAAAATGAAATGGAATGCATAAAGATTGATATCCTAGGCATTAATGAGCTGATATCCAAGGCATTAATGAGCTGAAATGGACTGGATTTGGCCATTTTGAATCAGACAACCATATGATATACTATGCTGGGAATGACCATTTGAAGAGGAATGGCATGGCATTCATCATCACAAAGGATGTTTCAAGATCTGTCCTGAAGTACAATGCTGTCAGAGATAGGATAATATCCATTTGCCTACAACAAAGACCAGTTAATATGACTATATTCAAATTTATGCACCAACCACCAAAGCAAAAGATGAGGAAATTGAGAATTTTTACCAGCTTCTGCAGTCTGAAATTGACCGAACATGCAATCAAGATGTGTTAATTATCACTGGTGACTGGAATGGAAAAGTTGGAAACAAAGAAGAATCACTGGAAGCTGGAAAATTTGGCCTTGGTAACAGAAATAATGCTGGAGATTGCATGCTAGGATTTTACAAGACCAACAAATTAGTCATTGCAAATACCTTTTTTCAACAACACAAATGGCTATACACGTGGACTTCGCTAGATGGAATACACAGGAATCAGACTGACTACATCTGTCATAAGAGGCAATGGAAAAGCCTGATATCTTCAGCCAAAATCAGGCCAGGAGCTGATTGTGGAACAGACCATCAACTGCTCATATGCAAGTTCAACTTGAAGTTGAAGGCAATTAAAACAAGTCCATGAGCACCAAAACATGATCTTGAATATATACCTCCTGAATTTAGAGACTATCTAAAGAACAGATTTGATGCATTGAATATCAATGACTGGAAACCAGAAGAATTGTGGGATGACATCAAGAACACCATCCATGAAGAAAGCAAAAGGACATTAAAAAGATGAGAAAAAAAGAAAAGACCAAAATGGATGACAGAAGAGACTCTGAAGCTTCCCCTTGAGTGGAGAGTAGCCAAAGCAAATGGAAGAAATGACAAGATAAAGGAGCTGAATAGAAGATTTCAAAGAGCAGCTCACGCAGACAAAGCCAATTACTATAATGAAATGTGCAAGACTTGGAGTCAGAAAACCAAAACCAAAAAGAACACACTCGGCATTTCTCAAGCTGAAAGAACGGAGGAAAAATTTAAGCCTCAAGTTGCAATACTGAAAGATTCTATGGGCAAAATACTGAATGATGCAGGAAGCATCAAAAGAAGATGGAAGAAATACACAGAGTCACCATACCAAAAAGAACTGGTAGATCTTCATCCATTTCAGGAGGTGGCATATGGTCAAGAACCAATGACACTGAAGGAAGAAGTTGAAGCTGAAGGAATTGGTGAAGAACCAGGCTCCAGGAATTGACGGACTACCCATTGAGATATTTCAACAAACTGATACCCCACTGAAGACACTCACTAGGTTATGCTAAGAGATTTGGAAGACAGCTACCTGGTCAACTGACTGGAAGAGATCAATATTTGTACTCATTCCAAAAAAAGGTGATCCCACAGAATGTGGAAATTATCAAATATCATTAATATTGCACGCAAGTAAGATCTTACTGAAGATAATTCAAAAACATTTGCAGCAGTGTATTGACAGAGAACTTCCAGAGGTGCAAGCTGGATTCAGAAGAGGATGTGGAACAAGGGATATCATTGCTGATGTCAAATGGATCTTGGTGCAAAGCAAAGAATACCAGAAAGATATTTACTTGTGTTTTATTGACTATGCAAAACATTTGATTGTGTGGATCAGAACAAATGGTGGATAACATTGAGAAGAATGGGAAGTCCAGAGTACTTAATTATACTCATGAGGAACCTGTACATAGTCCAGGCGGCTGTCATTCGAAAAGAAAAAGGGGACATTGCATGGTTTAAAATAAGAGGAGAGTGCATCAGGGTTGTATCCTTTAACCATACTTATTCAATCTATATGCTGAGCAAATAATCCAAGACTCTGGACTATATGAAGAAGAATGTGGCATCAAGATTGGAGGAAGAATCATTAACAAACAACCTGTGACATGCTGACAACAACTTTGCTTGCTGAAAGTGAGGATGACTTGAAGCATTTACTGATGAAGACTGAAGAATACAGTCTGCAGTATGGATTACATCTCAATATAAAGAACACAAAAATCCTCACAACTGGACCTATAAGCAACATCAAAATAAATGGAGAAAAGATTGAAGTTGTCAAAGACTTCACATTGCTTGGTCCTACAATCGATGCCAATGGAAGCAGCAGTCAGGACATCAGACAACATATATCACTGGGCAAGTTGACTGCAAAGGACCTCTTTCAAGTGCTGAGCAACAAAGATGTCTCCTTGAGGACTAGGGTGCATCTGACACAAGCCATGACATTTTCAATCACCTCATATGCATGTGAGAACTGGACAATGAATAAGGAAGACCGAAGAAGAATTGATGATTTTGAATTGTGGTGCTGGTGAAGAATGCTGAAAGTACCACGGACTGCTAAAAGAACTAACAAATCTGTCCTGGAGGAAGTGCAGTCAGAACGCTCCTTGGAAGCGAGAATGGCTAGACTTTGTCTCACCTACTTTGGTCTTGTTATCAGAAAGGACCATTCTCTGCAGAAGGATGTCATGCTTGGTAAGGTGAAGGGTTGATAAAAGGGGAATGCCCTCAATGAGAAGGATTGACACAGTGGCTGTGGCTATGGTGTCAAGTATAGCAGGGATTGTGGAGCTGGCGCGGGACCTGGTGGTGTCTCATTCTGCTGTGCATGGGGCACTATGAGTTGGACACAACTCGACGGCACCTAACCAAAACAACAACAACATTATCCCCATAATATATTATTATATTGTTTTGCTTTGAACAGTGAATTATCTTTCAAATAAATTTTAAGATGTGTCTTTTTATTTACTGATACATTTACCAAGTACAGTTATCTTCTTTCTTTTGGTAGATATAAATTTCTATATCATATCATTTCCTTCTGCCTGAAGAACTAACTTTAACTCTTCTTGTAATGCAGGCCTTCTGGCAATAAAGTCTCTAAGCTTTTGTTTGTTTGAAAAAGTAGCTTGTATCCTCTCCTGACAATTATTTTTTCTGGGTAATAAATTCCACGTTGACGGACTTTTCTTCCTGCCCGGGCTTAAAAGATGTCTCTCCATTGTCTTTGGGTTTGCATAGATTCTGATGACAAGTCTACTCTCATTGTTACCTTTCTCTATACATAGTTTGTCCTTTTTTCTCTGACTGTTTTACAATATTTTCTTTGTCATTTGGTTTTAGCAACTTGATTATGATGTGGTCTTCTTTATGTTTATTCTCCTTTATTTTGCTTCTTGCACTTGCTAATACCCTTTTTCAACACCACAAATGGCGGCTATACACGTGGACTTTGCTAGATGGAATACACAGGAATCAGACTGATTACATCTGTGGTAAGAGGCAATGGAAAAGCTCGATATGTGGTTTTATAATTTTCATCCCTTTAGAAAAAAAAATTACCATTATTTCTTCATTACCTCTTCTTCTGAGGCTCCAATCACATGAATGTTAGCCCACTTGCTATTTTTCCACTGGTTACTAATGTTCTGTACATACGTTTGTTTTTGCTAGTTTCTCCTTGGTGCTTCATTTGGATAATTTCTCTTTCTATGACTTCAAGTTCACTGATTCACCAATCTTTTATTCTATAATATCTAAACGCTTCCTCTGTTTTTTTTTTTCTTATTTCAGATATCATATTTTTTATTTCTAGAGTTTCCATTTGTGTATTTTCCAAATGCTTTCCATTTCTCTCTTCATTATGCTCATGTTACTTTCATTATGTTTATGTTTCATGTGTATGGTCAGTAACTGCAATCCCCCAGAATGGCTCTTAGATTCCATCTTGTTTAGCCATGCTTGTAAGAACTACAAGCCATTTCCCCTCTATCTCTGAGATAGTTGGGGTTGCATGTCAACTTGGCTGGACCACAATTCTGAGTGGTTTAAGCAGTTGTGATGTGGTTAAGATCGGATGTATATGTTTTGAGCAGCTAATCTATTGAAAAGGAGTTTCCCTGGGGTGTGGCCTGCTTCTAATATATTTATGGACATACTGGGAAAAAGAGACACTCTTCTGGGGATTGGGATCCTGTTGTGCTGTCTACAACTGTCCATGAGTGAACAATCCATCATTTGGCCTGGTGACCTTGGATTCATCATCTGTTGGAGTCAACAGCCTGTATACTGCCTGCCAACCTTGAGCTCATCAGCCCCTGCAGCTGTGTGAGTCAGGGAAAACCTCCAGCTTGACATTTGATCCAGGAACTTGGGACTTGCCAGCTTCTACAAGTGCATGGGCCATTTCCCTAAGATAAATTTCTCTCTCTCTCTCTCTCTGTTTTACTTGTTTTGCTTCTCTAGAGAACCCAGCCTAACACATTTGGTACTGGGAGGGGTTCTAAAGAGATAAAATCATAAGGATGGGTTTCCTAAATGGGTTCTAACCGATTCTGCTTTGGTTCTTCAATTTGATTAATCATAAAGGCACTGATGACTCTGCCTCCATTAGTAAAGAGGGCCCTGCTAATCTGTGGCATGAGGTGGCAACATTAATATGCAAAATAGTACCATCAATAAAAACCAAACCAAACTCACTGCCATCAAGTCAGATCTGACACTTAGTGACCCCTCCTTGCATTTTTGAGGCAGTATCACTACGGAAATATATTGCCCGATCTTCCTTCTAAGGAGTGGCTGGTGGGTTTGAACTTCCAGTCTTCTGGTTAGCAGTCAATAGATCAAGTATTTTTGAGAAGTGAGGCTCTGGGTGATCACATGTTTGATAATTTTCTGCAATTTTTTTCAGCATGAGGAGTATAAGGAAGCTGGCTGGTTGGTCCTACTTACACTAGAAAAAGTGGTGAAAGAGCAAGATGAGTTCAAGGCTACTGAGTCACAGCTCAAGCATCACATAAAGGACCCAATGTTTCCAGTTGTGCCCTGAAAGAAAGTCTTATTTCTTCTAGTAACAGAACTGATATTGCAGAAAACCAAGCCCAGAGTCTTATTGTAAGAGTGGCTGAATTGCAATGCCAATTAAATTGCCAATCCAGAATGGTGTCTGAAGTTAAAGTGAAGGTGTTGATTGGGAAAAAATGGGATCCTGAAACCTGGAATAGGGACATATGGGTAGACAATAAGGAAGATGAAGATGTGGAGCCTGTGAATTCTGTTGAATCCCTCCCATCTGAAGGGATTACTATAAAACAATTTTCCCTTCCACCTCCATTTGAAGAGATTAACCCAACTGTTCCTGCTGGGTCATTGCCTGAGATAGATGGATGGAAGACATTGATGAATGTTCTCAGGAACTGCCCCAACCACCCATTGTTGCTGCTAGACCTATAACTAAACTTAAGTCCAAGCAAGCCCCAAAAGGTGAAATACAAAGTGTGTCTGAGGGAGTGGTATGCTACACCTGAAAAGACCTACTTGATTTTGCTAACATGCACAGGCAGAAACTTGGAGAATATGTTTGGGAATGGCTACTGAGGGTGTGGGATAATGGTGCAAGGAATGTAACATTGGATTAGTCTGAATTTATTGATTTAGGGTCACTAAGTACTGGGAGGGGTTCTAGAGAGACAAAATCATAAGGGTGGATTTCCTAAATTGGTTCTGATTCTATTTTGGTTCTCCAATTTGATTAACCATAAAGGCACTGGTGACTCTGGCTCCATTAGTAATGGATTCTTCATTCAATGTTTTAGCTCAAGAGGTTAAGAAAGGACCTAATTGTTTATTTGGTTGGCTTACTGAAACATGGATTATGCAGTGGCCTACCTTAAGTCAAGTTGAAGTACCAGACCTGCCTTGGTATAATGTAGAAGAAGGTATCCAGAGGCTTAGGGAAATTGGCCTGTTAGAATAGATTTATCAGATTAGACCCCTAGTGAGCCCAGAGGACACATCTTTTACCACTACAGTGAGGAACAAACTTATGAAGGGAGCCCCAGCATCCTTGAAGAGACTGCTGTGATTATTATTTTATGTAAGCTGGATTTGACAGTGGAAACTGCCCTAATTGAACTAAGACACTTAACTACGATGGGCCTGACTGGTAGTAGGGGACAAGGGGCAGGAGTTAATCAACAAAGCAAGGTGGGCATGGTTATCATAATGGACAGCAGAGTCAAAACAGTAATCAGAATACTCTGACTCTGTGGAATTATGGAATTGGCTACTTAGGCATGGTGTTCCTAGTAGTGAAATACATGGCAAACCTACTAAATATTTACTTGATCTGTATAGACAGAGAATTCTAGGTCACATTAACAGGAGTCTAGATTGGATCGCCAGAATACTGAGTCACAGCCCCTCAATCAATTCCCAGACTTCAATCATTTTACAGACCCACAACCCCTTGAATGAAGGGAGGCCAGGTCCCCTTGAGGAAGGACCCAACTACATTGCCAAAAATTTATAGTGTCAATCTTTCTCCCAGCCTTCTCCAAAGGGATCTGAAGTCTTTTACAAGAGTGTCTGTTTACTGGGAAATAGGAAATAATCAGATTTTTCAGGGATTGCTGGATATTGCCTCTGAACTGACCCTAATTCTAGGAGACCCAAAGTACCACTGTGGCCCACCAGTCAGAGTGGGGGCATATGGAGGTCAAGTTATTGATGGAGTCTTAGCTCAAGTGCACCTCACAGTGGTTCCAGTGGGTCCGTGAACCCATCCTATAGTGATTTCCCCAGATCTAGAATGTTTAATTAGAATAGAAATACTGAGCAATTGGCAGAACTCCCACACTGGTCCCTAACATATGGAGTAAGGGCTATTATGGTAGGAAAAGCTAAGTGGAAGTCATCAGAAATGCCTTTACCTAGAAAAATAGTAAACCAAAAGCAATGTCGCATCCCTAGAGGGGGTGCAGAGATTACTGCCACCATCAAGGACTTGAAGGATGCAGGGGTGGTGATTCCCACCACATCCCCATGTAATTCACCTATTTGGCCTGTGCAAAAAACAGATGGATCTTGGACAATGACAGTGGATTATCATAAATGTAATCAGGTGGTCACTCCAATTGCAGCTGTAGTTCCTGATGTGGTTTCATTGCTTGAGCAAATTAGTACATCTCCTGCTACTTGGTATGCAGCTATTGATCTGGCCAATGCCTTTTTATCAATACCAATTTCAAAGGACCATCAGAAGCAGTTTGCCTTCAGCTGGCAAGGCCAACAGTATACATTCACAGTGCTTCCTCAGGAGAATCTTAGTCCATAGGGATCTTGATCGCCTTTCCCTTCCACAAGATATCACGCTGGTCCATTATATGGATGACATTATGCTGATTGGACCTAGTAAGGAAGAAGTATCAATGACTCTAGACTTATTGGTGAGGCATCTGTGTGCTAGAGGGTGAGAAATTAACCCAACAAAAATTCAAGGACCTTTCACCTCAGCGAATTTTCTAGGGATCCAGTTGTGTGGGGCATGGTGAGGTAGTTCTATCGTCCTACTAAGGTGAAGGATAAGTTATTGTATCTGGGTTTCCCCACAACTAAAAAGGAGGCACAATGTCTGATGGGCCTCTTTGGATTTTGGAGGCAACATATCCCTCATTTGGGTGTGTTGCTGTGGCCTATTTATCAAGTGGCTTGCAAAGCTGCTAGTTTTGAGTGGGGCCCAGAACAACAGAAGGCTCTGCAACAGGTTCAGGCTGCCATGCAAGCTGCTCTGCCACTTGGGCCATGTGATCCGGCTGATCCAATGGTGCTTGAAGTGTCTGTAGCAGGTAGAAATGCTGTTTGGAGTCTTTGACAGATCCCTATTGGTGAATTGCAATGCAAACCCTTGGAATTTTGGAGCAAAGCCCTGCCATCCTCTGCAGATAACTACTCTCCTTTTGAGAAACAGCTTTTGTCTTGTTACTGGGCTTTAGTAGAGACTGAATGCCTAACCATGGGCCACCAAGTCACCGTGAGGCCTGAGCTGCCCATCATGAACTGGGTGTTGTCTGACCCACAGAGTCATAAAGTTGGATGTGCACAGCCACACTCCATCATTAAATGGAAATGGTATATCAGAGATTGGGCTCAAGAAGAACCTGAAGGCACAAGTAAGTTGCATGAGGAACTGGCCCAAATGCCTATGGTTACCACTCCAGTCATATTACCTTTTCTCTCCCAGTCTGCACCTATGGCCTCATGAGGAGTTCCTTATGATCAGTTGACTGTGGAAGACTGGTGCCTGGTTTATAGATGGTTCCACACGATACGCAGGCACCACTCATAAGTGGACAGCAGCAGTACTGCAGCCCCTTTCAGGGACTTCCCTGAAGGGCAGTGACAAAGGGAAATCCTCCCAATGGGCAGAACTTCGAGCCATGCATATGGCTGTTCACTTTGCATGGAACAAGAAATGACCAGATATACAATTGTATACAGATTCATGGGCTGTGGCCAATGGCTTGACTGGATGGTCTGGGATGTGAAAGGAGCATAATTGAAAAATTGGTGACAAGGATGTATGGGGAGAGGTCTGTGGATAGATCTCTCTGAATGGGCCAAAGGAGTAAAGATGTTTGTGTCTTACATGAATGCCCACCAAAAGGTGACCTCGGCAGAGGAGGTCTCTAACAATCAGGTAGATAGGATGACATGTTCTGTGGAAACCAGTCATCCTTTTCCCCAGCTACTCCTGTCATTGCTCAATGGGCTCATGAACAAAGTGGCCATGGTGGCAGGGATGGAGATTATGCATGGGCTCAGCAACATAGACTTCCACTTACCAAGGCTGATTTGGCTACCACCACTGGTGAGTGCCCAAATTGCCAGCAGCAGAGACCAACACTGAGTCTGCAATATGGAACTATTCTTCAGGGTGATCAGCCAGCAACCTGGTGGCAAGTTGATTACACTGGACCACCTCCATCATGGAAAGGACAGCATTTTCTTCTTATTGGAATAGATATTTACTCTGGATATGGATTTGCCTTCCCTGCATGCAATGCTTCTTCCAAAACTACCATAAGTGGACTTACAGAATGCCTTATCCACCATCATGGTATTCCACACAGCATTGCTTCAGATCAAGGGATTCATTTCTCAGCAAATGAAGTATGCCAATGGGTCTATGCTCATGGAATTCACTGGTCTTATCATGTTTCATGGAATTCACTGGTCTTACCATGTTCCCCATCATCCTGAAGCAGCTGGCTTGATAGAACGATGGAATGGCCTACTAAAAACACAATTGCAGTGCCAGCTAGGTGGCAATACCTTGAAGAATTGGGGCAATGTTCTCCAGGAGGCTGTATATACTCTAAAACAGCATTCAATATATGGTGCTGTTTCTCCAATAGCCAGGATTCATGCATCCAGGAATCAAGGGGTGGAAACAGGAGTCATACCACTCACTATTACCCCTAGTGACCCACTCAAAAAAGTTTTGCTTCCTGTCACTGCTACTCTATGCTCTGCAGGTCTGGAGATCTTAGTTCCAAAGGAACGAACACTCCCACCTGGAGACACAATACTGATTGCATTGAACTGGAAGTTAAGAATGCCACCTGGTCATTTTGGCTTCCTCATGCCTCTGGACCAACAGATAAATAAGGGCATTGCTGTACTGTCTGGTGTGATAGATCTTTATTACCAAGAGGAAATTGGATTGATACTACATAATGGAGATAAAGAAGAATATGTCTGGAACAGGTGATTCTTTAGGACGTCTCTTAGTACTACCACGCCCTGTGATTAAAGTCAACAAATTACAGCAACCCAATTCTGATATGATTGCTAATGGCCCAGATCCTTCAGGAATGAAGGTTTGGGTTCACCCCACCAGGCAAAGAACCATGACCAGCTGAGGTGCTTGTTGAGGGTAAGGGAAATATGGAAAGGGTAGTAGAAGAAGGTAGTTTTGAATATCAGCTATGACCACATGACCAGTTGCAGAAATGAGGACTGTGATTGTTATATTTCTTCATTGTATGTGTGCATCAAATATTTTTGTTTTCTTCAGTTATTAACCATGAAATGTAAACAAGGTTAATGCATTCTGGTTGTACACATGTTAATATATCATGTTAGGCACAAATATGACTTTATAATTGTCCTTATTTAGAGATTATATATGGTTAAGGAGATGTGTACAACTTCTAAGTTGACAAGGGGTGGACTGTGATAATTAGGGTTGTTTGTCAACTTGGCTGGACCATGATTCTGAGTGGTTTAAGCAGTTGTGATGTGGTTATTCCTATGATGAGATTAGATGTATATGTTTTGAGCAGTCAATCCATTGAAAAGGAGTTTTCCGAGGGGTGTGGCCAGCTTCCAATATATATATGAACATCCTGGGAAAAAGACAGACTCTTCTGTGTATCCGGATCCTGTTGTGTTGCCTACAACTGTCCGTGAGTGAACAATCCACCATTTGGCCTGGTGATCTTGGATTCCTCATCCGTCAGAGTCAACAGCTGGAATACTGCCTGCCAACCTCGACCTCATCAGCTCCTGCAGCTGTGTGAGTTGGGAAAAGCCTCCAGCTTGATGTTTGATCCAGGAACTTGGGACTTGCCAGCTTCTATAAGTGCATGAGCCATTTTCCTAAGATAAATTTCTCTTTCTCTCTCTCTCTATAAGTTTTATTGGTTTTGCTTCTCTAGAGAACCAAGCCTAACACAGTCTCCTTGTCATGTATTTCCCTGCTCCTTACTCTCAGGTATTAACAATCTTCCCTGTAACATATTAACCCATCCTTAAAATAGTTTTAAGCCATAAAGCTTGCTAAGTGGCAGCTTCTTATCACAGCACACACAGTTGGTTGTCATAGGGCACTGCCCGGGGCCCCCACCCAATTGAGATCCAGTGTCACCAAGTCTGAGACCAGTCACGTAGCCCTCCATTCCCAACCACATAGGCCCATTCCCAGTTCTTCAAACTCAGGTATAAATATCCTCACAAAGTGGGAAGGGGTTAGCAGTCATCTTGGATCCACTCCAGCCTGCCACCACTGGACACTAAATTGCTAGCAACAGTTGTAAGCTTGCTTTCTTTATATTTTAAATCCTTTTTCTCCTAATTCTCTTTGTTTCCATTCTGAATAAATGTTCACGTTTCTGCCTATACCTTCAGGGAAGATTTTCAGACTTTTGTTACCTACTCAGGAAGAAGTTTTAACCTCTCTGGAAAGTTCACAGAGCATTCATGTTTTTCCCTACCTTCTTGAACCTACAGAGCTCATTTATAATAGCTGTCTTCTTACTTGTCACTTTCATCATCTCTACCATTTCTGAGTGTGTTTCTATAGATTGACTTATCTCCTGTTTAGAGATATTTTTCTGCATCTTTCCATACTTGTTTTTTTTTTTTAATTGAATGCTAGACATTGTGACTTTTATTTTGTATTTCTTTAAATAGTGTTGGACTTGGTTCTGGCTCACAGTTAATTTGATTTTTTTGAGACTTGGTTTTAAGATTTGTTAGGGTATGCTCAGAGGTGTCTTTAGGCTAGGGCTAATTTAGTCTCACCAGTGGGAAGAGATCCATATTTGTACCCATTCCAAAAAAAGGTGAACCCACAGAATGTGGACATTATCAAACAATATCACTAATATAGCATGCAAGTAAAATCTTACTGAAGATAATTAAAAAACATTTGCAGGAGTATATTTACAGAGTACTTCCAGAAATGCAAGCTGGATTCAGAAGAGGACATGGAACGAGGGATATCATTGCTAATGTCAGATAGATCTTGGCTGAAAGCAAAGAACACTAGAAGGATGTTTACTTGTGTTTATTGACTATTCAAAAGCATTCGATTGTGCGGATCATAACAAATAATGGGTAACATTGAGAAGAATGGGAAGTCCAGAACATTTAATTATACTCATGAGGAACCTGTACAAAGAGCAAGAGGTATCATTCAAACAAAACAAGGGGACGCTGCATAGTTTAAAATCAAGAAGGGAATGCATCAGCGTTGTGTCCTTTCACCATACTTATTCAATCTGTATGCTGAGCAAATAATCTGAGAAGCTGGACTATATGAAGAAGAATGTGGCATCAGAATTGGAGGAAGAATCATTAACAACCTATGATACACTGATGACCCAACTTTGCTTGCTGAAAGTGAGGATGATTTGAAGCACTTACTGATGAAGATTGAAGACTACAGTCTGCAGTATGGATTACACCTCAATATAAAGAAAACAAAAATCCTCAGAACTGGACCAATAAGCAGCATCACAATAAATGGAGAAAAGACTGAAGTTGTCAAAGACTTCACATTACTTGGTTCTACAATCAACACCAATGGAAGCAATAGTCAAGACATCAGAAGATGTATGGATTTCCAGTAAGATGGTGGAATAGGCAGACAAGCTCCACAGACCTTCTTCAACAAAGAAAAAAGAAATCAACTGACAGAAGATAATCCTGGAACGCTGAGATTTGAAAGGAAGGATACAGAAGCAGATTAGGCACCAACTTGTGGAAAAACCTGAACAAAAACAGTGAGAATGGAGACAGTCAGAGCAGTGGACTGTCAACTACTCTGATGGTACCAACAACGTGAATATTTCCAAGTGGTGTTGGGATGTGAGAATTAACCTAAAGATCACCCCTGGTTGCCAATGGCTGCAGGGATGACTGCACTGGTGGCCTATGACTAAGAAGGGAAACAACAAAGAGGAAGACAATCTGAGCTGTGGGCTTTCAGCTACCCGGAGGGCACAGCCATTTTGATTGGTTACAAGCAGAGGCCATTTTGGATATTTCAAGTGACCAAGGGCACAGGCATTTTGAATGTATAAAACGGTGGCCATGTTGGATATTTAAAGTGATCAAGGGTGTATCCATTTTGAATGTTCACAAGCAGTGGCTGTTTTGGATAATTAAAGTGACCAAGGGTGCAGCAATTTTGAATCTTTACAAGTGGTGCCCATTTTTTATTTTAAAGTGACAGCATTCTTATTCAAATTCCAGGGACCTAAGAATAGGCTCCATTTGTCAAGGATGGCAGGGACATAGGGAGGCTGAGAATGGGAAAGGAGATAGGTGGTGAGTGTATAAGTGCTGCTAACTAGCAAATAGAGAAGCACAGCACAGTACCCTGCTTACGTAGATGACGTACAAACAAAACAAGAAAATGAAAATCGTGGGCAAGTCACTCCAACATACAATCACCAACTAAACATAAACCCCAAAACATCACAATGCCTCAGAGACAACAGAGCATCACAGTCCACACAAAGAAGCAAGATAAAGCAGGATAAACAAGGGATCAGGATACAGAATGAAAACATATCCTGAGCAAGACACAGCACTGGAACTCCCTGATAAGGAATTCAAAAGAATTATATTTAGATCCTTTCAACAGATTGAGAGACACATCAGGGAAAACACTGACAAAATTGAGGATAACACTGAGAAAACCCTAGAACAATTTCAAAAGACAATACAGGAACAAAATGACAAAATAAATGAAAAATTAGAAATGATACAAAATCTACAGACAGAAATCCAGAAGATTAATACTAAATTTTCAGAAATAGATAACATATTGAATGGGCAACCAAAGAAGACAGAATTAGTGAGATTGAAGGCAAATACTTAATACTTCTTTGGAAAGGGATAAATCAGAAAAAAAGATCAAAACAAAATGAAGAAAGCCTAAGGTTCATGTGGGATACCATCAAAAGAAATAACCTACATGTAATCAGAATTACAGAACAGGAAGAGACAAATAAAACCACAGAGAAAATTGTCGAACATTTGTTGGAAGAGAATTTTCCTGGTATGATGAAACATAAGAATATATGCATTCAAGAAGTCCAACGAACCCCAAACAGGTTAGCCCATAAAAGAAAATCACCAAGACATATCATCATCAAACTCACCAAAACCAAAGGCAAGGATAGAATCCTGACAGTAGCATGAGAAAAACAAAAAGTTACCTACAAGGGCAACCAATAAGAATAAGCTCAGATTTCTGAGCAGAAACCATGCAGACAAGAAGGCAATGGGATAGTATATATAAAACACTGAAAGATAAAAATTTCCAACTAAAAATTATGTATCCAGCAAAATTGTCCCTCAAATATGATGGTGAAATTATAACATTTCCAGATAAGCAGAAATTAAGGGAATTTGTTAAAACCAGACCAACCTTACAAGAGATGCTAAAGGGAGTCCTTTGGACAAAGAAGCAGCAACAGCAAACAACAACTGACCATTAACACACATGATGACATAACCCAGAAACCAACCCACCTATGGAAGTATCCAAAGTAAATAAGCCTACAAAACTGTAAACAGGGAACCAGAGACATTAACTGACAAATGAGGACAACTACATCCAAAAAGAGGGGGAAAAAAATGTGTAGTTACAGAACTTCTAAATGATAGAGAAGTCAACTACAAGATAGAACGGACTGTTCTAAACTTGGGAAGAAAACTATAAATCACAGGGTAACCTTAAAGAAAAATGATAAACCTTAACATCAAAATAAAAAAGAGGACAAGCACAAATATTTAGCAAATACTAAAATGAAAGCAATGGAGGATAACATGATTCATAAACAAAACAAGCTCAGCACAGTATTATATGGAACAAGGAAATCAATACTATGAAAAAGCACATAACAAAATGAGAGCAACAAATTCATACTTGTCGATAATTACATATGTGGCAAGTGACTTATCTCTAAGTTGTATAGAAAACTCTAATGCCTCAACAGCAAAGGAATTAACAATCCAATTAAAAAAATGGATTTTGTTGTTGTTGTTATGTGCCATCGAGTCAGCCCCGACTCATAGCGACCCCTCCTTGGGTTTCCGAGGCAGTATCACTACGGAAGTAGGATTGCCCAACCTTCCTTCCGAGGAGTGGCTGGT
>NW_006921711.1:2191103-2195205 GCF_000298275.1 Orycteropus afer afer | reverse complement strand
AAAGACATCAGAAGACATATTGCATTGGGTAAATGTGCTGCAAAAGACCTCTTTCAAGTACTGAAGACCAAAGATATCTCCTTGAAGACTAAGGTGTGCCTGACACAAGCCATGATATTTTCAATTACCTCATATGCATCTGAGAGTTGGACAATGCATAAGGAAGACCAAAGAAGAGTTGATGCTTTTGAGTTGTGGTGTTAGCAAAGAATGCTGAAAGTACCATGGACTGCTGAAAGAACTAACAAAATGTGTCGTGGAATAAGTGCAGCTGGAATGCTCCTTGGAAGCAAGAATGGCCACACTTTGCCTCACCTACTTTGGTCATGTTGTAAGAAGGGACCATTCCCTGAAGAAAGATATCATGCTTGGTAAAGTGGAAGGCCAATAAAAGAGGGGAAGGCCCTCAACAAGATGGATTGACACAGTGGCTACAATGATGGGCTCAGGTATAGCAAGGATCGTGGGGCTGACACAGGACTGGGCAGTGTTTCATTCCTCTGTACATACAGTCGCTATGAGTCAGAGATGACTCGATGGTACCTAACAAGAACAATTTAATCCCACAGATATGGCAACATTCTTCTAAGTTTTCCACTTGATGCCCAGGTATAAAACTGCTTCACTTTTTTCAAGATCAAAAGATGAAAGAAGAGAGAGAGAGAGAGAGAGAGAGAGAGAAAGACTATCAGGTTCAGTTTGGTTCTCATTCCCTGTGTTGTGGCCTGAAAACTCTCTCCAGGTACTAAGCTGATGTAGTCATAGGGTACACCTCATTTCTCTTCTCAGAAATTCATTTCTTTGCTACTTGTAGACCTATGTCTGAAAACTTTTGTTTTTATTGTATTTGCTCTATCACATATTTAGCCATCTAGTGATGCTTCTATTCATGCATTAATTCATTTTATTTTTATATTTCAAAGTAAATTGAAAATGACAGTATAGTCTCTAAATATTTAACGTATGATTAGATTTCAATTGTTCATAAATTTGTCTTTTGAAGTAAAATTTCTATACAATGAAATGCTATCTTCTCACTGTCCCACACCCACCTCCAGCCTTAAGCAGCCACTAATCTACTTTTTGTCTCTCTTTCCCTATTCTGGACCTTCATATGAATGGAATCATATGTGTACTTATGGGACTGGCTTCTTTCATTGAGCATGTTTTTCAGGTTCATCCATGCTGTAGCATGTATCACTATTTCATTCCTTTTTATAGTTGAATAATTACCATTGTATGGATATACCACATTTATCTATTTGTACGTTGATGGACATTTGAGTTGTTTTCATCTTTTGATTTTTATGAATGACGCTGCTATAAACAGTTGTGTATACATTCTTGTGTGTGAACATGTTTTCTATTCTTTGGAGACATAGAAAACATACATAGAAATAGAATTGCTGGATCATGTGGTAACCCTATGTTTAATCATTTGAGGAACTGCCAGACTGTTTCTAAAGAGGCTGTACCATGTTGTCACCAGCAGTGTATAAGTGTTTGTATTTCTCCACACCTACATCGATACTTGTTATTATCTGACTTTTTTATTCTAGCTATCCTAGTGGATATGAAGTGATCTCACTGTAGTTTTAATTTGCATTTTTCTGATAATGATGTCAAAGCAGTCTTATCATGAACTTTTTGGTCATTTGAACTTTTTTTTTTAAATTTTGATTTGGATGAAAGTTTATAGAGCAAATTCATTTTTCATTCAACTGTTCATACACATTTTGTTTCATGGCATTGATTGCAATTCCCACCATATAGCAGCTCTCTTTCCACTTCTTCCTTGTGGTTACCTTTTCCCTTTCTCTCCTGTGCAGGCCTACCTTTGGAGCTATCCCCCTGCACAAATGCTGCCCTTCTGATCTCCCATGGTTGATTATTCTAAGGAGTGTATCTACCTGGTAAAATTGTTTACTTCATAGGCCTACTGTTTGGCTGGAGGATGTTAACCATGGGAGTGAATTCAATTCCAGGCCTGAAGGGTGATAGGGGCCATAGTCTAAGGAGTTTCACCAGTCCCTATTAGACCAGTTAGCCTGGTCTTTCTTAGGATTTTGAGTTTTGTTCCACACTTTTTTCTCACTCTGTCCAGGATTTCCAATTTTGATCCCTTTCCAAGTAGAAGGCACTGGTAGCTGGGCATCATCTACTTTGTACAGTTTCCTTGGAGAAATATCTATTTAGAGATATTTTCTCATTTTTAATAGGGTTAGTTGTCTTCTTCTTTTTTTTTTTTCAGTGTTTCCTCTCATACCAGGTAACGAACAAAGGAAGTTTCCATCCATATATAAACCTTTCCTTGACTTTTTACAATAACGAACTAATAGAATATTTGTTCTTGTGTGATTGACTTATTTCACTGAGCATAATGTCCTCCAAGTTATCCACGTTACATGGTGTTTTGCAGAATCTATGTTATTCTTTGGGGTTGCATACTATTCCATTGTGTTATGTACCATAGTTTGGTTATCCATTCTCCTGTTGATGGGCACCTAGGTTGTTTCCATCCTTTTTCTATCGCTAATAATGCTTTGATGAGCATGGATGTGCATATATTTGTTCTTGTCCTGGCTTTCACTTCTTTAGGATATATACCTAATCATGGGAATCCTAGGTCAAATGGTATTTCTAATTCCAACTTTTGAAGGAATCACCATACTGCTTTCCAAAGTAGTTGTATCATTTGACAGTCCCACCAGCAGTGTATGAGAGTCTCAATCTTTCTGCACCCTTGCCAGCATTTGTTATTTTCTGTCTTGTTGAATTTTGCTATTACTGCTGGGGCAAGATGGTATCTCATTGTTCTTTGATTTGCATCTCTCTAATGGCTAATGAGGAAGATGGGGCAATCTACTTCCGTAGTGATACTGCCTCGGAAACCCAAGAAGGGGTCGCTATGAGTTGGGTTCGACTCCACGGCACATAACAACAACAACAACAACAATGGCTAATGATCGTGAACATTTCTTCATGTGTTTGTTGGCTGTCTGAATATCTTCCTTGGTGAAGTGTCTATTCATGTCTTCTGCCCATTTTTTTAAATTGCATTGTTTGTCTCTTTGTTGTTGAGGTGTTGGAGTTTTCTATAAATTCTAGAGATAAGTCCCTTGTCAGATATGTCATTGCCAAACATTTTTTCCCCAATCTGTAGGTTCTCTTTTAACTCTTTTGTAGAAGCCTTTTGAAGCACATAAAAATTTAATTTTTAGAAGGTCCCATTCATCTGGTTTATCTTCTGCTGCTTGTGCATTTTGGGATATGCTGGACAAGTCTATTTATGCCATAAATAAGGGACCTTTAATTTGCCCCTAGGAGCTCTGGTAGCATAGTGGCTAAAGCACTTGACTGCTAACCAGAAGGCTGGCAGTTCAAACCCACCAGCCACTCCTCGGAAGGAAGGTTGGGCAATCCTACTTCCGTAGTGATACTGCCTCGGAAACCCAAGGAGGGGGCGCTATGAGTCGGGGCCAACTCGACGGCAAACAACAACAACAACAACAATTTGCCCCTATTTTTTCCTTGAAGAACTTTATCATTTTAGGTTTGACATTTAAGTCTTTGGTCCAGTTAGTTTTTGTGTATGGTGTGAGGTACAGATCTTCTTTCATTTCTCTGCAAATGGATATCCAGTTTTGCCAGCACCATTTATTAAACAGACCATCTCTTCCTTATGTAATGGATTTCAGCCCTTTGTCAAAGATCAGCTGACAATAGCTTGATGGATCTATTTCTGGGTTCTGTATTCTGTTCCATTGGTCTATGTGCCTGTCATTGTACCAATACCAGGCAGTTCTGACTACTGTGGCTGTATAGTAGGATTGGAGATCTGGGAGGGTGAGACCTCTTTCTTTGTTCTTCATCAACAGTGCTTTGCTTATTCTCCTTCCTTTCCATATAAAATTAGTGATTGTTTTTTCCATATCTTTAAAGAATGTTAATGGGATCTGGATGAGGAGTGCATTGAATGTACAGATTGCTTTAGGTAGTATTGACATTTTCACAATGTTCAATCTTCTTATCCACAAGCATAGTATGTTCTCCATTCACATAGCTCTCTTTTGATTTCTTTCTTTCTTTTTTTTTTTTTTTT
>NW_006921711.1:2167021-2180370 GCF_000298275.1 Orycteropus afer afer | reverse complement strand
ATAATCACATGGTTCTTTTCCTTTGTTTTATTTATGTGATGGATGACGTTGATTATTTTTCTAATGTTGAACCATCCTTGCATACTTGGTATGAATCCCCTTGGTCAGAATGTATTATTTTTTGGATATGTTGTGGGAGTCTAGTGGCTAGGATTTTGTTGAAGATTTTTGTATCTATATTCATGAGGGGTATTAGTCTGTAGTTTTTCTTTTTAGTGATGTCTTTGCCTGGTTTTGGTATCAAGATTATGCTTGCTTCACAAAATAAATTTGGGAGGATTCCATCCTTTTCTATGTTTTAGAATAGGTTGAGTAGGATTATTGTCAATTCTTCTCTGAACATTCAGTAGAATTTTCCAGTGAAACTGTCTGGGTCAGGGCTTTTTTGTTGTTGTTGGTAATTTTTTTATGACCCATTCAATTTCTTCTTTTGTTATGGGTCTGTTCAAATTTCCCACCTCAGCCTCTGTTAGTTGAGGTAAGTAGTATGTTTCTAGAAATCTGCCCATTTGTTCCAGATTTTCAAATCTGTTGGAGTATAGTTCTTCAAGTATCCTGATATTATCCTTTTATTTTCTGTTGGTTCTGTTGTGATGTTGCCCAATTTGTTTCTAATTCATATTATTTGTATTCTCTCTCTTTTCCTTTGTTAAATCTGCCAGTGGTTTGTCAATTTTATTAATCTTTTCAAAAAACTAACTTCTAGTCTTGTTGATTTTTTTCTATTGTCTTTCTATTTTCTGTTTCATTGATTTCTGCTTGAATCTTTATTATTTCTTTTCTTCTGGTGACTGTGGACTTTTTTGGTTGCTCTTTTTCTAATTGCTGGAGATGTTAAGGTATTGATTTTTGCTCTTTTCTTTTGATGTGTACATTCATTGCTATAAATTGGCCTCTGATCACTGCTTTTGCTGTATCCCAAAGATTTTGGTATGTTGTGTTTTCATTCTTGTTTGATTCAAGGAATTTTTTAATTCCATTTTTCATTTCTTCTAACACCCAGTCATTCTCAAGAAAGGTGTTATTCATTTTCCATGTATTTGCCCTTTTTTCCATTTATCTTCTATTGTTGATTTCTCATTTTATAGCTTTGTGATCTGAGAGGATGCTTTTAAGTGTCTCAGTGTTTTCAAATTTATTAAGGCTTGCTTTGTGGCCTAACATATGGTTTATCCTGAAGAATGTTCCATGTGCACTGGAAAAGAATATATATTGTGCTGTTGTTGGGTGAAGTGTTCTGTCGAAGTCTATCAGGTCAAGTTGATGAATTGTATTGTTTAGTTCTTTTGCATCTTTGTTGCATTTTTTTTTTCCAGTTGTTCTATCTTTGATCATAAGTGGTGTATTAAAGTCTCCTACTATGACTGTGGAATCATCTATTTGTCTTTTCAACTCTGTTAAAGTCAGATTTATATATTTTGGGGCTCTTTCATTAAGTGCATAGATATTTATTATGGTTATGTCCTCTTGTTCAATCGATACTTTAATCATTATATAATGTCCTTCCTTGTCTCTTATAGTGGTTTTTGTCTTAAGGTCAATTTTATTAGAAATTAATATTGCCACTCCTGCTCTTTTATGGTTCCCATTTGCTTGATATATCTTTTCCCAACCTTTGATTTTTAGTCTATTTGTGTCTTTCTCTCTAAGGGGTATCTTTTGTAGACAGCATATCGATGGGTTATGTTTTCTTATCCAGTCTGCAATTCTCTGTCTTGAGTGGTGCATTTAATCCATTGACATTCAGTGTAATTATTGACAAGTATGAATTTGTTGCTGTCATACACATAATACATTTTGTTATGTGTTTTTTGTGGTGTTACTGATTTCTTTGTTCCATACAATTTTCTGTGCTGAGTTCGTTTTGTTTATGAATCATGTTATCACTTTCTTCATTGTTTTTGTTTTAGTATTTCCTAAATATTTGTGCTTCTCCTCTTCCTTATTTTGATGTGAAGGTTTATCATTTTTCTTTGAGGTTACCCTGTGATTTATAATTTTCTTCCCAAATTCAGAACAGTGCATTCTATCTTGTGATTGTCTTGACTTCCTTACCATTTAGAAGTTCTATAAGTATACATTTTTTCCCTCTTTTTGGTTTGTAGTTGTCTTCATTTGGCAATTGATGTCTCTGGCTTCCTGTTTATAATCTTGTGGGCTTATTTACTTTTGATATTTTCATAACTAGGTTGTTTTATGGGTTATATCACCACGTGTGTTAATTGTTATGTCATCATGTGTGTTGTTGTTCGCTGTTGTTGGTTCTCTGTCCAAAAGACTCCCTTTAGCATCTTGTGTAAGGTTGGTCTGGTTTTAAAAAATTCCCTTAGTTTCTGCTTATTTGGAAATCGCCTAATTTTACCATCACTTTTGAGGGACAGTTTTGTTGGTATATAATTCTTGGTTGGAAATTTTCATTCAGGTTTTTATATATACCATCCCATTGCCTTCTCACCTGCATGATTTCTGCTGAGAAATCAGAGCTTAGTCTTACTGGCTGCCCTTTGTAGGTAACTTTTTGTTTTTCCCATGCTGCTTTCAGGATTCTTTCTTTGTTTTTGGTTTTGGTGAATGTGATGATGATATATCTTGGTGATTTTCTTTTGGGATCTATCTTGTTTGGTGTTTGTTGGACATCTTGAATGGATATATTGTCATCTTTCATCATATCAGGGAAATGCTCTTCCAACAAATCTTGGACAATTTTCTCAGTGGTTTCATTTTTCTCTTCCTTTCTATAATTCTGATTATGCGTAGGTTATTCCTTTCAATGGTATCCCACATGAACCTTAGGCTGTCTTCATTTTGTTTTGATCTTTTTTCTGATTCATCCCTTTCCAAAGAAGTATTGAGGTAGTTGTCTTCAATCTCACTACTTCTGTCTTCCATTGATTCTATTCTACTCCTTTGCCCTTTCAATGTGTTATTTATTTCTGAAAATTTAGTATTAATCTTCTGGATTTCTACCTGTAGAGTTTTATCATTTCTAATTTTTCATTTAATGTCATTTTGTTCTTGTCTTGTCTTTTGAAATTGTTCAGGGTTCTCTCTGTGTTTTCCTCCATTTTGTCAGTGTTTTCCTTGATCTATCTCTCAATCTGTTGAAAGCATCTAAATATAATTCTTTTGAATTCTTTATCAGGGAGTACCAGTGGTGCTTCTTTCTCCAGGATGTGTTCTGGGTTTGTATTCTGGTCCCTTATTTTTCCTGCTTTATCTTGCTTCTTTATGTGGGCTGTGATGGTCTGTTGTCTCCAAGAGATTGTGATGTTTTTGTATTTATATTTAATTGATTGTATGTTGGAGTGATTCACTCAACATTTTCATTTTCTTTGTTTTGTTTGGTTGTGTCTGAGTAAGCAGAGTACTTTACTCCTCTATTCACTAGTTGGCAGCACTTATGCTCTCATAACCTGTCTCCTTTCCAGTCATCAGCCTCTTGTATGTCCCTGCTGTCTTTGGCAAGTGGAACCTATTCTTAGGTCCCTGGAATCTGAACAATGCTGTCACTTTAAATATCCACAATGGCTGCCTCCTGTAAAGATTAAAAATATCTGCACCCTCCAGACAGCCAAAAGTCCACAGGTGAGTTTGTCTCCTTTTTTGCTGTTTCCCTTTTCACTCATCAGCTACCTGTGCAGTAGTCTGTGCAATCCTTGGTGATCAGGGCTGATTTTAGGTTAATTTGCAGGTCCTAACACCACTTGGAAATATTTAAGCTGTCTGTATGTCAGGACAGCTGACAATCCACAGCTCTGTTTGTCTCCTTACTCACTGCTTTCATTCAGGTTCTTCTACTAGTTGGTGTTTAATCCACTCTGCATCTTTCCTTTCAAAGCTCCAGGCTCCAGGATTATTTTCGGTATCTGTGTCAATTGCTTTTTCTTTTCTTTGTTGAAGAGAGTCTGTGTAGCTCATCTGCCTATTCTGCCATCTTACGGGAAGTCCTCATGTTGTGTTTTTGTTATTCAGTTGTAAGAGTTATTTGTAAGTCTCTTATCAGATACATGATTTGCGAATATTTCTTTCCCATTCTGTGGGCTTTTTACTTTCTTGGTGTCCTTAGAAACACAAAAGTTTATAATTTTGATAAAGAGCAATTTATCTATTTCTTTCTTTTGCTGCTTGTGCTTTTGGTGTCAAGAAACCTTTGAAAATAAAATTAAATTGAAGAGAAAGGAAGAAGGAAAGAAATCAGCTTGCATTGCAAAAGAAGTCACTGTTGTTAGGTGGAAAAAAGAAGAAACCTTTGACAAATCTAAGGGTATGAAGATTTAACTCTATGTTTTATAGTTTTAGCTCTCAAATTTAGGTCTTTGGTCCATTTTGAGTTTACTTTTTTTTATATAGTGTGAGGTAGGGATTCAAATTCATTCTTTTCCTTTTGGCTATCCAGTTTTTCCATTTCAGCATGCTTTTAGATTTATCCATTTGTGAAGTTTGTCCCCAAAAAGTTATGTTGAAGTCTAAATGCTTATACTTGTGAATATGACTCTTTTTGGAAATAGGGATTTTCTTTTGTTGTGTTAATGAGGTCATATTGGACTGCTGGCTTATAAAAAGGGCAGAAAGACAGACACACAGAAGTGAAGATGTCACAGATGTATCTATAAGTGGCAAAGGAATGCCAAGGATTGCTGCTAGTCACTGGAAACTATGAGAGAGACCTACAGATTAAATCAATATGGCTGAGATTCTGCTTTGGACTTCTGAATTCCAGAACTGAGAGAAAATATATTTCTGTTCTTTAAAGCCCCCCACTTAGTGTATTTTCAGTTACAGCAGCACTAAGAAACTAAGATATACATGTTGTTGCATGTGTCAGTAGTTCTTTCATTCTTAATGATGAGTAATATCTTATTATATCATTATACCACAGTAGATACACCACTCATCTATTAGTTTGTCCAACTGTGGTGGTTGTGATATTGCTGTGAGGCCAGAAGTTATACCACCAGTATTTCAAGTACCAGCAGTGTCAGCCATGATGGACAGGTTTCAGTAAAGCTTCTAGACTCAGACAGACTGGGAAGGACAGGGCAATTCACTTCTGAAAAAAATGGGCCCATGGAAACATTATGAATAGCAGTGAAACACTGTATGATATATTACTAGAAAACTTTATGAATAGTAATGAAACACAATTCTGATATAGTGTCAGGAGATGAGCCCCTCAGGTTGGAAGGCATTCAAAATACGACTGTGGAAGAGCTGCCTCCTCAGAATAGAGTCAACCTTAATGATATGGATGGAGTAAAGCTTCTGGGACCTTCATTTGCTAATGGAGCATGACTCAAAATGAGAAGAAACAGCAGCACACATCCATTAATAATCAGAACATGGAATGTACAGAGTATGAATCTAGAAAAATTAGAAGTTGTTAAAAATGAAATGGAACACATAAAGATAGATATCCTAGGCATTAGTGGGCTGAAATGGGCTGGTATTGGCCATTTTGAATTAGACAATCCTATGGTCTACTATGCCAGCAATGACAAATTGAAGAGGAATGGCATTGTATTCATCATCAAAATGAACATTTCAAAATCTATCATGAAGTACAGTGCTGTCAGTGATAGGATAATATTCATACGCCTACAAGGAAGACCAGTTAATACTACTATTATTCAAATTTACCCACCAATTTCTTAAAAAGTTGGAAATAGAAATACCATTTGATTCAGCAATCACATTACTAGGCATATATCCAGAAGTGAGAATGAGGACATGACTAGATATAAGCACACCCATGTTCACTGCAGCACTATTCACAACAGCAAGAGATGGAAACAATCTAAGTGCCCATCAACGGAGGAACAGATAACAAAACTGTGGTACATATACATAATGGAATACTATGCAACACTAAAGAAAAATGTAGAATCTGTGAAACACTGCATAACATGGATGAACTTGGAGGAGGACATTATGCTGAGTGAAATAAGTCAATCACAGAATGAGAAATATTGTATTAGTCCACTATTGTAAAAAGTCAAAGAAAGGTTTATATATGGAAACCTCTTTTGTTGGTTACCAGGGATGAGAGGGGAAGGGAGGGGAAATTCTTAAATAGGTTTTAAAAAATCTATAGGTAGATAGATATATAGAAACCAATGATTATTAGTGGTTACCAGGGGTAGGAGGGAGAAAGGGGAAACTCTTGTTTGGGACCATGGAGTTTATGCTAATGGTAGCAGAATATTTTGGAACAGGATAGCAATGATGATGGCACAACATGAAAAATGTCATCAATGTTCCTGAGCTGTAAATGTGGAAGTTGTTATGTTGGTGAATGTCTTGGTGTGCATTTTTCCACCACAATAAAAGTTAAAAAAAAAAAAATTATGCACCAAGCACTAAATCCAAAGATGAAGAAACTGAAGACTTTTTTCCCCAACTTCTGCAGTCTGAAATTGATCAAACATGCAATCAAGATGTATTTACCATTATTGGTGATCAGAATGTGAAAGTTGGAAATGAAGAATCATAGGCAGTTGGAAAATATGGCCTTGGTAATAGAAATGACACCAGAGATTGCATGATAGGCATTTGCAAGACCAGTGACTTATTCATTGCAAATACCTTTTTCAACATAAATGGTAGCTATACATGTGGGCCTTGCCGGATGAAATACACAGGAATCAAATTGACTACATCTGTGGAAAGAGGTGATAGTGAAGCTCAATATCATCAGTTAAAACAAGGCCAGGAGCTGACTGTGGAACAAACCATCAAACACTCACATGCAAGTTCAAGTTGAAGTAGAAGAAAATGAAAACAAGTCCATAACAGCCAAAATATGTCCTTGACCATATATCACCTGAATTTAGAGACCATCTGAAGAACAGATTTGACTCACTGAACACCAGTAACTGAAGACCAGCCAAGTTGTGGGATGACATCAAGAACATCATACATGAAGAAAGCAAAAGGTCACTAAAAAAACAGGAAAGGAAGAAAAGACCAAAATAGATGTCAAAAGAGATCTGAAATCACCTCTTGAATGGAGAGTTGCTAAAGTGAATGGAAGAGATGATGAAATGAAACAGATAAACAGAAGAAAAAAAAATAGCTGAAAAGAAGATTTCAAAAGGCAGCATAAGAAGACAAAATAAAATATTATAATGAAATGTACAAAGACTGGGAGTTAGAAAACTAAAAGGGAAGAACATTCTTGGCTTTTCTCAAGCTGATCGAACTCAAGAAAAAATTCAAGCCTCGAGTTGCAATATTTAAAGATTCTGTGAGCAAAATATTGAATAATGGAGGAAGCATCAAAAGAAGATAGAAGGAATACCCAGAGTCACTGTACCCCCAAAAGAATTGGTTGACATTCAAACATTTCAGGAGGTAACATATGATCAAGAACCAATGGTACTGAAGTAAGAAGTCTAAGCTGCACTGAAAGAATTGGTGAAAAGAAGCCTCCAGTAATTGACAGAATACTCATTGAGATGTTTCAACAAATGGATGCAGCCCTGGAGGTGCTTACTTGTTTATGCCAAGAAATTCGGAACCCAGCTACCTGGCCAACCAACTGAAAGGGATTGATATTTGTGCCCATTCTAAAGAAGGATGATCTAAAAGAATGTGAAAATTATAAAACAGTATCATCAATATTACATGCAAATAAAATTTTGTTAAATATACTTAAAAAATGGTTGCAGCAGTAATATCGACATGGAACTTCCAGAAATTCAAGCCAGATTTATAAGAGGACATGGAAGGAAGGTTATCATTACTGCTATCAGATGGATCTCGGCTGACAGCAAATAACACCAGAAAGATGTTTCCCTGTGTTTTATTGACTATGTAGTCAATAAAACTGTGTGGATCACTGCAAATTACATATAACATTGCTAAGAATGGGAATTCCAGAACACTTAATTGTGTTTGTGAGGAACTGCGGTGTAGTAAATTACTTAGTGTGGCTTTTCTATCCATAAGTCTTTGTAAACTCCAAGGTGGGATTTTCTATGAGCAACTGAGGAGCTCCTGATTGCTGAAGTTGTCCACCTGGAGTATTTCTGTTGGGAGTGGCACAAAACAATGTTCTGGGAGGTGCCCACTCTCTCTCAGGTGCTTAGAATTCTGATGCTATGATTGGCTAGTCCACACCCTGCCGGGCTCAAAAGGAGGCCTCCTAGAGGCAGAACTCTCTCTGACTGCTGGTGGAGGAAGATGTGCTGCCAAAAGAGACACGCGCCCATGAAAGAGACACGTGCTGCTGGGAAAGAGACGCAAGAGACACGCATTGCTGAGTGAGACACCAAGGGACCAGCACTGCTGGGAAAGAGACTGTGAGAGACTGTTGGCTGAAGGACGGTGGGCTGGGAGAGAGACTGAGCGTTCTTCCTGAACTTGAGTTGTAGCCTGGTGCTTCCCTAATAAACCCCATAATCCGTGAATTCTGTGTGGCCACTGCAGTGAATTATCGAACCCAGGAGAGAGGTGGTGGGTGCTTTGGGTGGTTGGTGAAAGGGCTGGAGGGAGGCAGTATGTCTGGCCTTGCAGTAATAGGCCTTCAGTTACTGCTGGTAATCCTGTCTTCCTCTTGTGGGATTAGAGGAGGTCAGAACATGTGGCCTCCTTGCCGTTTTTGCAGGAACCTACACATAGACCAAGAGGCTCTCAGTCAAACAGAACAAGGGCATACTGCATGGTTTGAAATCAGGAAATATGTTTGTCAGGGTTGTATCCTTTTGCCATACTTATTCAATCTGTATGCTGAGCAAATAATCTGAGAAGCTGGGCTATATGAAGAATATTGCATCAGGACTGGAGGAAGACTCATTAACAACCTGCAAAATGCAGATGACACAATTTTGCTTGCTGAAAGTGAAAATGACTTGAAGCCTTTACTGATGAAGATCAAAGACTACAGCTTTCAGTATGGACTATATACCTCAACATAAAGAAAATGAAAATCCTCACAACTGGACCAGTAACCAACATAATGATAAATGGTGAAAGGATTGAAGTTGTCAAGGATTCCATTTTACTTAGGTCCACAATCAACACCCATGGAAGCAGCAGTCAAGAAATCAAACATCATACTGCACTGGGCAAATTTGCTGCAAAAAAACAAACAAACAAACAAACTCACTGCCATTGAGTCAGATCCGACTTATACCGACCCCTCCTTGGCTTTCCGCAGCAGTATCACTCTGGAAACAGATTGCTCAATCTTCCTTCCAAGGAGTGGCTGGTGAGTTTGAACCACCAGCTTTCTGGTTAGTAGTCAAATTCCTTAGGCACTGCTGCAAAAGAACTCTTTAAAGTGCTAAGGAGCAAAGTCTTCAAAGAATAAGGTGTGCCTGCCTCAAACCAAGGAGCTCTGGTGGCATAGTGCCTAAGGACCTTGACTGCTAACCAGAAGGCTGGCAGTTCAAACCCACCGGAGTCACTCCTCAGAAGGAAGGTTGGGCAATTTACAACTATGAGTTGCGTCTGACTCAAGGGCACATAACAACAGCCCCAAGCCAGGGTATTTTCAGTTGCCTCATATGCATATGAAAGGTGGATAGTCATGAAGGAAGATCCAAGAATTGATGCCTTAGAATTGTGTTGGTGAAGAATACTGAAAATACCATGGACTGCCAGAAAAACAAAGAAATCTATCCTGGAAGAAGTGCAGCCAGAATGCTCCTTAGAAGTGAAAATGGCCAGACATCTTTTCTTATACTTTGGTCATGTTGTCAAAAGGACCATTCTCTGGAGAAGGATATCATGCTTGGTAAAGTAGAGGGTCAGTGAAAAAGGGGAAGACCCCCAACGATATGGATTGACACAGTGGCTACACTGATGGGCTCAGGCATAGCAAGGATTGTGAGGATGGCACAGGACTTGGCAGTGTTTTGTTCATTGTACATATGGTCGCTATGAGTTGGAGCTGACTTGATGGCACCTTACTACAACAACCACAGTTTATCCATTCTCCTACTGATGGATATCTGGCCTGTTTTCCATTTAGGGCTATTATAAATAGAGAGAGCTGCTATGAATATCTTTGTCTTTTTGTGGACTTACATTCTCATTCACTTTATGTAAATTCCTAGCAATGTAATTGGTGGGTCATAAGGTATGTATGTTTAGTTTTATAAGACCCCCAGAACTTTCTCCAAAGTGGTTGTATCATTTACTTTGCCATCAACGATGCTCAAAACTCCAGGTGTTACATATCCTCATCAATATTTAGGGTTGCCAGTCTTTAATTTCAACAATTCTAGTAGGTGTCTGGGCATATTTCATTGTTGAAATTTGGGTTTGAAGTCATTTTTAGTTTTCTCTGTCCAAACCCACTAACACAACCCACAGCTACTGAGTGGATTCTAACTCATAGTGACCCTATAGGGCACAGTAGGATGCCCTATAGAGTTTCCAAGGCTGTAAATCTTTATGTAAGCAGACTGCTTCATCTTCCTCCCATGGAGTGGCTGATGGATTCAAGTCATCAACCTCTTGGTTAGCAGCTAAATGCCTTAACCACTGCACCACTAGATCTCTTTCTCTGTCCTCAGTGCCTTAATATGTATGCCACATCTCTCCCAAACAGTAGAACTTCAGTTTTACCTACTTTGAAGAATAACTGCCTATGGCAGAGATGGCCAATTGTCTTCCAACTTGTGCTTCCTATTTTCCACAGTAATTGGGTTACATACTAATAATGTAGCTATCCAAAAAGAGATACGATTTTTTAGGCTGTATGTCTCCTTTCAGGAGCTCTGGTAGCATAGTGCCTAAGGCATTTGACTGCTAACCAGAAGACTGGCAGTTCAATCCCACCAGCCACTTCTCAAAAGGAAGACAGGCAATCTACTTCTGTAGACATACCACCTCGGAAACCCAAGGAAGGGTTGCTATGAGTCGGATCCAACTCAACAGCAGTGAGTTTGGTTTTGGTTTGAGATGGCTCTTTCCAGGTAAGTGTAGCCATGTGACTGGTTCTTATTAAATGTTAACAGAACCAAAGTGCACCACCTTCAGGATGAGGACTTCAAACAGTTCAAACACGGAAGCCTTTCTGCTTTCATTCCCCTTCTGCTGGTTGGGTATAGATGATAAGGCACTGGGTGGTGACGTAACCACAAGATGGAAAAAGCCTAAGACCTGAAGAGAGAGAGGCCCACTGATCTGGAACACACATACTGGTTTGTTACATTAGCAAGAAGTAAATGTCTATCATGTTTGAAGCATTATAGTTTTGGCTCTGTTGGTTACAGCAGTTTAGCTTACTCAAACTAAAATATTGCCTACATCTTCCAGGGGTATTCTGGTTACCTAGTGCCACTCTGACGGGAATATACCACAAACTGGATGGCCTGAACAAACAAGAGTTTATTCTCTTACAGTTCAGGGGGCTAGAAGTCTGAGTTCAAAGTGCCAGGTTCTAGGGGCTTTGTGAAAGTCCCTCAACCTTGGGCTTCAGCTTTGCCTCTTGCTCCCAGCCCATTGAAGATAGAGGCATCTCTTCACTCAGGCAGTTACTGGCTGCTGAGGCTAACAAGGCCAAAGTCAACAAATAAAATGGCACAGTCCCACTGTTACCAACCACATGGCAGGCCATTCATTCAAGTTCATTGAAAGTCTCAGTGTTGGCAGAGCACAGCAGGCTGCTGAACAATGACATGGCTACATGCAGGGTTCAAGCATGCCATAAGTTGGAGACCATTCCCAAAGCTGGTTCTTACATATGGGAAGCAGACCACATACCCAAAGCAGCTACTCAGCTGCTCCAATAGATTCCACCATGGAGTTAATTACCAATCTCACCATGGGGAATAACTACATTCAGCTACCCAGCCACTCAACCAGGCCCAGCCAAGTTGACACACAAACATAACCATCTCAAGGGGACTTCAACTTCTCTTTAAGTTTTCATACAACATGTTACATATGTTGTAGTTCATACAATCCAAAGTATACCCTCTATCTTTGATAAAAATCTACTCAGCTATTTTCATATGCTCCATTAATAAACAGAAACTTCATATAAATATACCATCTATATGCACACACTATATATAGATGGTATATTATATTTGTCTGAAGTTTGTGTTTATTAGTGGAGCATATGAAAATGGTTTGGTTTTGGATATACACACTATATAAATCTGCAGAATTATACAAAGTTATCTATATCTAGGCATTCTCTATTTCCTTCTTGCTATTTTTTGAACCCTAGTAATTGAGGACAAGTGAATGAGAATTAAAAAGGCACAGAGAGGCCCTTCCAAGAAGTCTGAACTCTCCTACAGCATTGCCTTTTTACATATTTTTAAGGGAAAGAGGATAAAAAACAAATAAACAATATAAAGAAAGAAGCTATACAGTTTCCTTTTGCAGACCCAGTTCAAAACTCACAGGGGTGCTGCCTGCCACATGGCATCCCAGAAAAGTACTTTATTTAAGTGTCTTTATCTCCATTTGTCATCTCTTTATTTCGATGTAACTATACTAATTTTATTAGCACAAAAGCATTTTCTGACACTTGTTGGGAATTTGTTGTAACGTGTAAGTCTACAGTGGGACATCTTATCCTCTTGGATAATGCCTTGCTCTGCACTTCACAATCTACACTACTGCACTGGACCCTCAGGTTATAGATCAACTTGTAGTTTTGACCTTTTTTTAAAAATATTTATTGTGATTTGGCTGAAAGTTTACAGAGCAAATTCATTTTCCACACAGCAGTTCACATACACTGTGTCTCCTGACATTGACCACAATTTCCCACAATGCAACAGTTCTCTTCCCACTCCCTTCTCATAGTTACCTTTTCCCTGTGTCCTTCCTTTCCATGCACTCCTGCTCCCCAAGCTGTCTCCCTGTGCATGCACAGCCCTTCTATTCTCCCATGATTGATCTCTTCAAGGAGTGTACCTACCTAATGTAAATGCTCAGCTCATATGCCTGTCTTTTGTTTGGCTGGAAGCCACAGAAGGAGCTTCAATTCCAGACCTGAAAGGCAGCTAGGGGTTCCAGCAGGCTCTATCACACCAGCAAACCTCGTCTTCTTTTTTTTCATGATTTTGAGTTTTGTTCCACATTATTCTCCTGCTTTATTTAGGATCTCCTACATAGATCCCCCTTAGAGTGGTAAACAGTGGTGGGAGGGCACCATCTAGTTCTTCTGGTCTCATAGTCATATAGGCTGAAAATTGCATGGTGTACCAGTCACTTGTACTAATTGTTTCCACGCGGCTTTGGTTTTCTTCATTCTTCTTTCCTTTGGACGAGGAGAGACCCATCATTGCATCTAGATGGCCGCTTGCAAACTTTTAAGATCCCAGTTGCTACTCACCAAAGTAGGATGTGAAACAATGTTTTATATAGTATGTTATGCCAAT
>NW_006921711.1:2151305-2160821 GCF_000298275.1 Orycteropus afer afer | reverse complement strand
GTAAACTGTGGTCAATGACATGAGACAAAGTATATGTGAACTGCTGTATGGAAAGTGAATTTGCTCTGTAAATCTTCACCCAAATCACAATTAAAGAAAGAAAGAAAGAAAAGAATAGCGTCAAAGTAAAAACATGTTAACAAAAATAGTACAGCCAATAAAACCTTGTTTCCTATTTTATGCTAACAGGAAACAAAAAAATCTAAGTATATTTCTGAGGAGCCTACTCTAAGTTGTACATGAGTGGGGGATGAGAAACAGGTGAGAAGATCAGAGAGAGGTTAAGTCATTCCAACTTTTGGAAGAGGCAAAAGATGACAACTTGATAATGAGCCCAGGAAAGGCTCTAGAATACATCCTTACGATAATGATAATGTTTTTTTAAGACCTTGAGAAAGAAAACATTAATCACAAAAAATCATAATCTTTTGGGTGCAGTTACACAACTGACACAGTTGGGAAATGCAGGACTTGAGCAAGCGATATAAAATCCCACTTCATAGATGAACTGGAGAGAGAGAAACTGCTAGGTGGATCAGTCAGTTGCTGAAATTTTTATCCAAGGGTTGTTGACTCATACACTGGTCAAACTATTTCAATCTGGAAAGAAGTCTGAGGTCTAACTACAGGGCTTTGTTCTCAGACTTGTTTCATTCAATATATTTATCAATGTCTGAAACCAAACCAAACTCACTGCCCTTGACTGAGCCTGACACTTAGGAACCCCCACTGGGTTTCCAAGGCTATAAATTTTAATGAAAGCAGATTTCTTCATCTTTCTTCTGCTGAGCAGCTAGTGGGTTTGAACCAATGACTTTTTGGTTCAAATGCCTTAACCACTGTACCACCAGAGCTCCTTATGCATCATTTTAGAGGTTTGCATATCAAGTTTTGGAGTGGTGGGAAAGACCAAGACAGTGAATATATTTTAGATGAATCCAAAACATCTTGAAAGGTTAATGAATCTTAATAAAAGAAAACTTAACTAGGATAAATGAAGGTCTGCAAAGTAGATTAAACAAGGAAAACACCAGCTACTCAAGTGCAGGGTGGGGACTGCTTAAAAGCAGCAAAAATAAACTCAAAGGACTCAAAACAATAGCCTGTGTGTGTCAGAAACGCTAGTCCACTATTTGGGTATTAACTAGAGAAAAAGGGTGTGGCAATTCTGTCTGGGTTGTATATTTAATAAGAAAGAGCTAGAAAACTAGAGTACATTTTGGACAAATAAACAAACAAAAACTCACTGCCATCAAGTTGATTTCGACTCAAAGCAACCTCCATTGGGTTTCTGAGGCAGTAAATCCTTACAGAAGTAGATTGCCCCATCTTCCTTCCTCAAAAGCTAATGGGTTTGAACCACCAACTTCTGGCTATCAGCCAAATGCTTTAGGCTCTGTGGTGCAGTGAATTACTTGGTATGGCTTTTCTAGCCTAGTCTTTGTAACTCCCACCAGATTACTGGGTGTTAGGTGCCATCGAGTCATCTCTGACTCATAGCGACCTTATGCACAGCAGTACAAAACACTGGCCTGGTCCCTGCCAGCTCCACAATCCTTACTATACTTGAGCCCATCACTGGAGCCACTGTGTCAATACATCCTGTTGAGGGCCTTCTCCTCTTTCATCAACCCTCTCCAGGGAAAGGTCCCTTTTGACAATATGACCAAAGTAGGTAAGACAAAGTCTGACCATTCTTGCTTCCAAGGAGCATTCTGGCTGCCCTTCCACCAGGACAGATTTGTTAGTTGTTTTAGCAGTCCATGGTACTTTCAGCATTCTTCAGCAGCACCACATCTCAAAAGCATCAACTTTTCTTTGGTCTTCCTTATTCATTTTCCAGGTCTCGCATTCATATGAGGTGATTGGAAATACCATGGCTTATGTCAAGCACAACTTAGTCGTCAAGGAGACATCTTTGCTCTTCAGCACTTGAAAGAGGTCCTTTGAAGCCGATTTGCCCAGTGCTATACATTGTCTGATGTCCTGACTGTTGCTTCCACTGGCGTCGCTTGTAGTACCAAGCAATGTCGTCTTTGACAACTTCAATCTTTTCTCCATTTATTGTGATGCTGCTTACATGTCCAGTTGTGAGGATTTTTGTTTTCTTTATATCGAGATCTAATCCATACTGCAGACTGTAGTCTTCAATCTTCATCAGTAAGTGCTTCAAGTCATCTTCACTTTCAGCAAGCAAAGTTGTGTTGTCAGCATATCGCAGGCTGTTAATGATTCTTCCTCCAATCCTGATGCCACATTCTTCTTCATAGAGTCCAGCTTCTCAGATTAATTTCTCAGCATAAAAAAAAAAAAAACCCACTGCCATCTAGTCGGATCTGACTCATAGTGACCCCTCCTTGGGTTTCCAAGGCAGTTATCACTAGGGAAGTAGATTGCCCAACCTTTCTTCCAAGGAGTGGCTGGTGGGTTAATAAGTATGGTGAAAGGATACAACGCTGACACACTCCCTTCCTGATTTTAAACCATGCAGTGTCCCTTGTTCTGTTTGAACAGCCTCCTGGTCTATGTACAGGTTCCTCATGAGTAAAATTAAGTATTCTGGAATTCCTATTCTTCTCAATGTTACCCATAATTTGTTATGATCCACACAATCAAATGCTCTTGCACAGTCAGTAAAACATAAGTAAAATCTTTCTGGTATTCTTTGCTTTCAGCCAAGATCCATCAGACATCAACAATGATATCCCTCATTCCACGTCTTCTTCTGAATCCAGCTTGCATTTCTGGAAATTCTCTGTCAATATATTGCTGCAACCATTTTTGAATTATCTTCAGGAAGATTTTACTTGCATGAGATATTGATATTGTTTGATAATTTCCACATTCTGTGGGATCACCTTTCTTTGGAAAATTATATGAAACAAAGAAATCAACACCATGAGAAAGCACATAACAAAAATGAAAGCAAAAAATTCATATTTGTCGATAATTACATATCTGGCAAGGGATATGTAATATGTTATCTTATCTCTAAGATTTACATAGAAAACTCCAATGCCAACAACAAAGGAATTAACAGTCCAATTGAAAAATGGGAAAAAGACATGAATGGACACTTCACAAAGTAGGATATTCAGGCGGCCAGCAAAAACATGAAGAGATGCTCATGATTACTGGCCATCAGAGATGCAAATCAAAATTACGAGATACCATCTCACCCCAACACTGATGGCAAGGTTCAATGAGACAGAAAGTAACAAATGCTGGCAAGGATGTGGAGAGATTGGGGCTCTCATACACTGCTGGTGGGACTGTGAAGTGATACAACCACTGTGGAAAGCACTATGGTGATTCCTTTAAAGCTGGAATTAGAGATACCATTTGACTTAGCAATCCCATTACTAGGTATATATCCTAGAGAGGTGAGAGCCAGGACAGGAACAGATATATGCACACTCATGTTCATCAGCACTATTTACAATAGCAAAAAGATGGGAACAACCTACATGCCCATCAGTGGAAGAGTGGATGACCCAACTATGCTATGCAGCACTAAATAATAATGTAGAGCCTGCAAAACACTGCATAATATGGATGAACTTGGAGGAGGACATTATAGTAAGTGAAATAAGTCAATCACAGAAGGACAAATATAGTATTAGTTCGCTGTTGTGCAGGGTCAAGGAAAGGTTTATATATGGAGGGAAACTTTCTTTGTTGGTTGCCAAGGGTGGGAGGGAAGGGGGAGAGCACTGCAAAAAAAAAAAAAAAAACATTGACCCATGTCACTTTAGTTTTGTGTATTTCACTGTACATAAATTATATTTCAATAAAATGTATTTTTAAAAAAAGATATGTCCAGGTATAAAAGGTATTATTCTATCTTTGAAGAACAAAAAAATGACAATTCTTCAGAACTACCATGTTAAAACTTCTGGAGGTGTAAAACAACAAATCATTCAAAAGCTTGCTTTATTGGGTACTGTTTAATCTCTCAAACAGAAAAGCAGCTGTGTGTGTTGTTTCTGATGTGAAATCAGTCTAGAAAATGTAGTTTATTTTGATGTTATTTTTTTTCTCTACTGTTAAAGCAACTGGCATTGACACAGACATTTCTGATGGCAAAAGATATTTTGATAGTACAGTATGCTACATATACTCTGTAACACTCTAATAGGCAAAATTCTGTCTTAACTGACAGAATCATGCTTGTCCCAGCTGGAAAAAGCCAAAAGTGTTAAAAACATAAATTTAAAAAATATACAAATATGGGTCATGAGAAAGGAATTCTTTCCCTTTCAAAAAGTAACTTTATGTAGCTAGCCTTTTAGGTGCATTTAATCTATGGTTTTATTTATAAAAATATAGGTTGTCCCTCACTACTCTGAAACATGTGTAATGAACCTAATTCTAACCAAATTCAATTATGTCTTAATTAAAAGAATGTGGTAGTAAACTTCAAGCAAGCTCTGTGCACCATGACCACATAGCTGACATTCTGATAAATCCATTTCAGATATTAAACAACATTTATCCCCAGAGATTAAACAAAACATGAATACACTCATTCCATACATTTAGGAAATTTACTATTCCACATAACAACAGCATGGAATTATTCAGAGATCCAAAAATAAGAGGAAACTTTTCCATGACGTTCCCTAAAATAGACAACCTATGATCCTTGAAGATTTTTGCTACATTACCTCTTAGAATATTTATATCAATTCTCTTTGGAAAAGCAAGAATTAACCTGGGCCCACTTCTGTGCACAAGGACTCCCTGTGCATGGGCTCCCTTTTGCTTGCCATACTTCCTTGCACTTTTCAGTCTCAGAGTGGGGATATAATCTCTCAGAAAGGGGATGGACAATCCATCTATGGATAGCTGATCTTGGACAAAGGGTTGAAGTCCATTAAATAGGGAAGAGAAGGTGTCTTTAACAAATGATGCAGGCAAAACTTGGTATTCATTTGCTGAAAAATGAAGTAAGATCCATACCTCACATCACACACAAAAACCAACTTAAAATGAATTAAAGTCCTACACATAAAACCGAAAACTATAAAGATTATAGAAGAAAAAACAGGAACCACACTAGGGGCCCTAACATAGGGCATAAAAAGGAAGCTAAACATAGCTTAAAACACACAAATAGCAGAAGATAATGTAGATAACTGGGATCTCCTAAAAATTAAATACTTATGTTGACCAAAAGCCTTCATGAGAAGAATAAAAAGAGAACCTACAGGCTGGGGGAAAAAAAAATTGGCTGTGATACAGCCAATGAGGGTATAATCACTAAAATTTATAAAAAGCTTCAAGACTTCCACAACAAAAAGACAAACAATCCAATCAAAAAATATGCAAACGATACAAACAGACACTTCACCAATGAAGAAATTCAGGCAGTTAATAAACATATGAAAAGATGCTCACAATCAATAGCAATTACAGAAATGTAAATCAAAACTACAATGAGATACCACTGCAGCAATAATGGCACTGATCAAAAAAGAGAAAACAACAAAGGCTGGCAAGGCTGTGGGGTCACTGGAACTATTATATACTTGTTGGTGGGACCGCAAAATGGTATAACTATTATGGAAAACAATAAGGTGCTTTCTTAAAAAGCAAGAAACAGAAATAACCCAAAGCAATCTATACATTCAATGCAATTCCAATCCAGATCCCATCAACATTTTTTTAAAGATATGGAAAAACCATTCACTAACTTTATATGGAAAGGAAAGAGACTGAGGATAAGCAAATCACTATTGAAGAAGAAAGAACATAGACCAATGGAATAGAATTGAGAACCCAGAAATAGATTCATTGACCTATAGTCAGCTGATCTTTGACAAAGGGCCAATATTCATTAAATGAGGAAGAGAATGTTTGTTTAATAAATGGTGCTGGCAAAACTGGAGATCCATTTGTAGAAAAATGAAACAAGATCTGTACTTCACACCATACACAAAAACTAACTCCAGATGGATCAAAGACTTAAATGTGAAAACTAAAACTATAAAGTTCCTCAAGGAAAAAATAGGGGCAGATTAAAGGGCCCTCATTTATGACATACATAGACTGTCAAGCATAACCCAAAATACACAAACAGCAGAAGAGAAACTAGATGAATGGGACCTTCTCAAAATTAAATTTTTATGTGCTTCCAAAGACTTCACCAAAAGAGTCAAAAGAGAACCCACAGATTGCAAAAAAAATATTTGGCAATGATTTATCTGACAATGGACTTATCTCTAGAATTTATAGAAAACTCCAACACCTCAATAACAAAAAAACAAATAAGCCAATTAAAAAATGGGCAGAAGACATGAATAGACACTTCACCAAAGAGGATATTCAGGCGGCCAACAAACATATGAAGAAATGCTCACAATCATTAGCTATTAGAGAGATGCAAATAAAACAACAATGACATATAATCTTGCCCCAGCACCAGTAGCAAAATTTAACAAGACAGAAAATAACAAATGCTGGCCAGGATGCAGAGAGATTGGGACTTTTATACACTGCTGGTGGGGCTGTAAAATGGTACAACCACTGTGGAAAGCAGTATAGCGACTCCTTCAAAAGTTGGAACTAGAAATACCATTTGACCCAGCCATTCCATTACCAGGTATGTATCCTAAAGAAGTGAGAGCCAGAATAAGAACAGATATATGCACACCCATGTTCATCACAGCACTATTTACAATAGCAGAAAGATGGAAACAACCTAGGTGTCCATCAACTGAGGAATAGATAACCAAACTATGGTACACACGCAATGGACTACTATGCAACCCTAAAGAATAACGTAGAATCTGCAAAACACCACATAACATGGATGAACTTGGAGGACATTATGCTGACTGAAATAAGTCAATCACAGAAGAACAAATGTTGTATTAGTCCGTTATTGTAAAAGTTAAGGAAAGGTTTATCTATAGAAGGAAATTGTCTTTGTTGGTTACTGGGGGTGGGAGGGTAGGGTAGGGAACACTGTTAGATAGGTAGAGATAAGTATTGATTTGGGTGAAGAGAAGGGCAATGTACCAAATGTGAGTGGTCAACATGGTGGCATTGAGGAAGAGGAAGACAGAGAGAGGTACATGGGTATACAGGTGGATAGATGGGTGGACAGGCTTAACTATTAGGTATGTCTACGAAGCAGAGAGTGTACCCAAGACCACGTATAGGGTTGGTAGACAATGGTTCTACAAGTGTTATCTGTATTTTCTGTAAGAATTCCCAGGTTATAGTAGATCTGACAAGGGACAAGTTTGTAGTCACTCCTTGGTCACAGCCAGCTACTCGGAAGGAGCAAGTAGTTGAACCTGTGGGCTTGGGACCATAGTCACAGGGGACATCAAGCTCAATTGGCATAACATACTACACAAAACATTGTTCCACCTTCTAGTTTGGTGAGTAGTGACTGGAATTTTAAAAGCTTGCAAGCAGCCATCTAGATGCAACGATGGGCCTCTCCTCATCCAGAGCTAAGAAGAATGAAGGATACCAAGGATTCATGGAAACAATTAGTCCAAGTGACTGGTATACCATGTGATCCGCAGCCTATAAGACTATGAGGCCAGAAGAACTTGATGGTGCCCGGATACCACTGTCAGCCACTAGGAGGGGGATCTATGTAGGAGATCCTGGATAGAGAGGGAGAACAATGTGGAATAAAACTCAAAATCATTTGGAAAAAAAAAAAAGGGGGGGGGGGACCAGGTTTGCTGGTCTGATAGAGCCTGGTGGGACTACCGAGACCATGGCCCCTAGCTGCCCTTCAGGTCTGGAATTGAAACCACTCCTGTGGTGCCCAGGCAAACAAAAGACAATCATATGAGCTGAACATTGACATTAGGTAGATACCCTCCTTGGAGAGATCAATCATGGGAGAATAGAAGGGCTATGTATGCCCAGGGAGACAGCTCAGGGGGCAGCAGTGCATGGAGGGATGGACACAGGGAAGAGGTAACTATCGGGAGGAAGTGGGAGGGGAGCTGTTGCATTGGGGTAAATTGTGGTCAATGTCATGAGACAAAGTATATGTGAACTGCTGTATGGAAAGTAAATTTGCTCTGTAAACTTGCACCCATATTACAATTAAAAAAAAAAAAAAAGGCAAGAAACATTAATACCATATGATACAGCAATCCTACTCTTAGGTACACCTCCTTGAGAAATATGAGCTGTGACGCAGACAGACATAGATATACCACATTCATCACAGCACTATTAATAAAAGCAAAAAGATGTAAAATATCTAAGTGTCTACCAATGGATGAATGGATAAACAAACTGTGGTACATATATCCAATGGAATACTATGACAGTTGAGCACTTTAACCATTGTGCCAGCAGGGCATCTTATAATTACACAATTTGGGTTCACTTTTCTTTCATGTTAAAAAAAAAAACCACCCAAACTGACAAAAAACCTTTCATGTCCTTGTACTTTTGGGAACTTGGGAGGTCTGACTAGCTATACAGCCTTTCTTACCACTAGTGAAGGAGGTCTGGTAGAATAGTGCCTAAGGCATTTGGGAAATCTATTTATGAAACCCAAGGAGGGGTCACTATGAGGAGTTAGGCTCGACTTGAGAGCAGTCAAGTTGTTTTTTTTTTTTTTTGGTCACCAGTGCTCTCAGCAGGATTACAAATGGACATGCCCAAGACTGCCATCTAGCGGAAATGGTACAAATTGAAATGAATTTTTTGTAAGAGAATAAAGATCTAAAACCAAACAACCAAACCCACTGCCATCAAGTAGATGAAGACTCAGAGCAACCCTGTAAAACAGAGTACAACTGCCCCATAGGATTTCCAAGCATGTAATCTTTATGGAAGTACATTGTGACATCTTTCTCCCATAGAGTGGCTAGTGGGTTCAAACTACCAACACTTCAGTTAGCGACCAAGTGCTTAACCACTATGCTACGAGGGATCCAAAATAAATACCTGGAAAAAAAAAAAAAACCCACCAAACCCACTGCCATCAAGTCAATGCTGACTCATAGTGGCACTACAGGACAGAGCTGAACTGTGCCACAGAGTGGCGTAAGGCTGTAAATCTTTATGGAAGCAGACTGCCACATCATTCTCCTGTGGAGTGGCTAGTGGGTTTGAATCGCAGACCTTTCAGTTCACAGGGAGCACTTTAACCTCTGCACCAACAGGACTCCTTCAATAAATATCTATTGAAGTATAAATTAAAAACATATGGGGGAAACAGTCCATTCAAAGCAGTAATAAATGTAAAATAACAAGGGATTAACATAAACAAGCAATGCATAGACCAGAGTGAGGAAAGGACAAACTTGTTCTTCTTGTTGTTAACTGCCATCGAGTCGTTTCCAACTCATAGCGACCCCATGCACAGCAAAACGAAACACAGCCCGATCCCGAGCCAGCTGCACAATCCCTGCTATACTTGAGCCCATCATCGCAGCCACCGTATCAATCCATCTCGTTGAAGGCCTCCCCCTCTTTCGTCGACCTTCCACCCTACCAAGCATGACATCCTTCTCCAGGGACCATTCC
>NW_006921711.1:2106878-2142944 GCF_000298275.1 Orycteropus afer afer | reverse complement strand
GAGGAGTGGCTGGTGGGTTTGAACTGCCAGCCTTCTGGTTAGCAGTCAAGTGCCTTAGGCACTATGCTACCAGAGCTCCTTCCACAGTGACTAGAAACTCCTTATCCTGTTCGTAGGGAAAGATGGCATTTTAAGCAAAAAAGCAGAGAAACAGAATAGCATGATAAATGATTTGGGAAGAAGAGACCAGCAATGTGAGTTTGTATTTTTTTAGGAATTAGGCCATGTCAGTAGGGTGAGCTGCTCTTTGTTCTTACCTCTATCCCTCAACATACTTCAGTAAAAACAAAACCAACCAACAAACAAAAGTATGTAACACTGAAGAGGAAACAGTGAAGTGGGGAAAATAATTTGTGATATATGTGACAGAAAATAGTCGATTACCTAAACATATAAAGAACTCTGACAAACCCATAAGTAAAAAGATGTATGTGGTATAGAAAAATAAGCAACGTATATGAATAGGCTTTAATAAAAGGCACATAAGTAGCCAATTAATAAGAAAAAATGTTCAATTTCACTAATAATCAAGTATTTGGAATTAAATCAAGAAAATAACACAAGTTATTTTACTTCACCCACCAGATCAGTGATGTGCAACATTGGTGAGAAAGCAAAAAAACAAGGGCATTTTTTAATATTGTCAGAACTATAAATCACTACCATCTTAATGGAAAGCAATTCACAACCACTATATTCATTGTTTCCGGACAGTATTTTATTAATTCAAAATATTACAAAACTTTAAATATGCCAAAAATATCATGACACCATTACTTAATACTCAAGATTTAACAGATGTCAACATTTTGCCTTCTTCACCTCTCTCCCTTAGAAAAATCTATTTTCCCAATGCCTCCAAAATAAGCCGTCCTAAGTTTAATGTGGTCTTACTATTCTTGTGCATGTTTTATACATGTAAAGTATACATACTTCATCAATTCTAAGAGGCTGTTAGTTACGTACCATTCTTTTATGTATTAAGAAAGAACACCACAAATCAAACTATGAAACAATGTTCTATCAACACTGAGAATTTACACTTATTGAACAGGTTTTTAAGACTTAGACATTTTTAAAAAATCTTATGCTGCTGTTTCTGTGCTTTTCACTTATGCATTAACTTTGTTCTTTGCTAAATCATAGTGAGTTTGAAGATTTTAAATAGCTTTTAATCTTAACACAAATACTCTTAACAGTGTACAAATCCCAATTATGGAATTGAAATATAAACAGTTATGACCAAGTTGGCACAATTATGTTGTGATTGCTATCTGGCCAATAGGAATGGGAAGATGCCATTGATCTGTTTCCCAAGGTTGGGCGATCTACTTCCTAGTGATACTGCTTTGGAAACCCAAGGAGGGGTCACTGTGAGTTGGGTCCGAGTCGACGGCACATAACAACAACAAACAAACAAAACCCAAACTCACTGCCATGGAGTGGATTCTGACTCATAGCTACCCCCATTGGGTTTCTGAGGCAGTAAATCCTTACGGAAGTCGATTGCCCAGTCTTCCTTCCGCGGTAAATTTTCTTTTTGCTTTAACCTCCAATATAGCTTGCCATGGTACTCTTAGTCAGATGGAAAGGGAAAGGAGTTATTGATCACAATCTAAAACTAGCAATGCGGTACAACACTATAGCTCCAAATGTAAATGTGCAGTAAGAATATTATCACAGGGTGGACAAATTTTCACTATTGAATGTCAAAATGGATGCTGGCTAAGAATTGGAAAGGATATAGGTTATTGTCTTTTAATTAAAAGGAGTCCTGGCAGTGCAATGGTTAAGCACTTGGCTGCTAACCGAAAGGTTGGCAGTTGAAATCCACCAGCAGCTCCACAGGAGAAAGATATAGCAGTTTGCTTCCATAAAGATTACAGCCTTGGAAACCCTATGGAGCAGTCCTGTTCTGTGATATAGGATCACTATGAGTTGAATCGGGAGCTCTGGTAATGTAGTGCCTAACCAAGGCACTTGACTGCTAACCAGAAGGTTGGCAATTCAAACCCACCAGCCACTTATCGGAAGGAAGATGGAGCAATCTACTTCCGTAATGATACTGCCTCGGAAACCCAAGGAGGGGTTGCTATGAGTCGGGTCCAACTCGACGGCACATAACAACAACAGGAGTTGAATCTACTCATTGGGACACAACAATAATTAAAAGGTGCGTGACTTATTTATCATGAAGACAATGAGGGCCTGCCAGGTATCAACACTTATGCCATTATAGTAATTAAAATGGTGTAATATTTGCATAAGGTTAGACAAAAAGACATTAGAGCAGAATAAAAATCTACAATCTGATCACATACTGTTGTTGTTGTTGTTATGTGCCGTCAAGTCGGCCCTGACTCATAGCGACCCCTCCTTGGGTTTCCGAGGCAGTATCGCTACAGAAGTAGGATTGCCCAACCTTCCTTCCGAGGAGTGGCTGGTGGGTTTGAACCGCCAGCCTTCTGGTTAGCAGTCAAGTGCTTTAGCCACTATGCTACCAGAGCTCCTTAGAAAACTGGTATTTGACGTAAGTGGCACGTTGTTTGTATAACTATCAGTATGAAAATAAGAGTCCTTACTTCATACTACATATAACAGTAAATTCAAGATGGATTAAAAACCTACATATGTGTGATTACAAGGTAGGAAGAAAAACCTAAAAATCATAGAGAATATATTAACTTGGAAGGGAAATGATTTCTTATAACAAGAAATAACAGAAACCTTAAAGATAAGATTGATAAATAATAAAAGATTACATAGACAAAGTAAAAATACCAACCAACCAAATAAAAGATTGGAAGCTTGTTGCAACACATTTAACATAAGGATTGGACTATGAATGGAAACAGTAAACACAGGGAGAAGCGGAAAGTGCCACATTGTCGGGACTACAATCAATGTCACAGAACCATCATGTGTACAAAGTGTTGAATGGAAAACCAATTTGCCCTGTAAACTTTCACTCAAATTACAATAAAAAATAAAAAGATTAGTAGTCAAATCATATAAAAAATCAAAAATAAATGAGAAAAAGAGAAACCCAATAGAAAAATCAGCAAAGGACATAAACTTGGTTCAGAAGAGAAAACTCAAATGGCTAATACACATAGGAAAAGATGTTCTCATATGTAATCAGAAATGCAAATTAATGAAGTACTATTTCACACTCATCTGGCTGGCAAATTTAAAGTCTGAGTAACACATGTTACAGAGGATAAGAAAGGAGGAAAAGAACTTTCATACACTACGGTGGAAGTGTAAATTCTTATGCCTCTAGTATCATACCATTCTAATTAAGTGAATTTAATAATATTTATTTTATTTCTGGGCAAATACTGGCCTAAAGAAACACTTACCCTTGTGCTCAAGAGCACACATTGCATTTTTTTTTGAGGGATGGTGGTGGTGGTGGTAATAATAAAAGGTTGCCAACAACATAAATGTCCCTCAATGGAGAAATGAATACATTGTTGTGTAGTCATATGATAAAATACTACTTCTTAATTTAACCTCTAACTTGTTTTATAAAAGAGGGAGGTTTAAGTGGTAATACTGTGAGCAAATAAGCTGGAACCTGAGGTTGGGAATAACACTCTTCCCTCCCAGTAACACCCCTTGCCAAATAAAAAAACCAAACATGGTGGGTAGGTGTGTGTGTAAGTAACTGAGATGGAAAATGACCTCTTACACCATAAAAACCCAAAACCAGTGTCATCAATTCCATTCCAACTCAGAGACCCTATATGACAGAGCAGAACTGCTTAACAGGGTTTCCAAGACTGATCTTGACAGGAGAAGACTGCCACGTCTTTTCTCAGTGCTGCTGGTAGGTTTGAACTGCTAACCTTTCCAGTAACAGCCAAGTGCTTAACCACTGTGCCACTAGGGTTCCTTATTCACCTCTTATAGTAGGTGAGGATTTGACTCTTGTATCATTGCCTCAGTTTACTTCCCTTTCTGGTCTTTTAAATAAAACTGCACTACAATACTTGGGTACCAAAACCAAAACCAAACCCACTGCCATCAAGTCAGGTCTGACTCATAGCGATCCCTCCTTGGGTTTTCAAGGCGTTATCACTACATAAGTGGATTGCCCAACCTTCCTTCTGAGAAGTGGCTAATGGGTTTAAACCACCAGCCTTCTGGTTAGCAGTCAGATGCCTTAGGCACTACGCCATCAGAGCTCCCCAAATAAAAAGCCCCATAATTATTGTTCACAGGAGCCAGGCTGTATACTTTCATTGTGTTCCCACTCTTGAAAAAGATTAACTGTCTAGTCACTACGCTCTTAAGAATCTAGGGATTTTCAAACTTTTGAAAGAATCTTCATTCAATACCTTAGACACCAATCCCAACATAGGAAAGGGGAGTTCTGCTAACAGGAGGCTGGGAACTGGTGCTCCAACAACTTTTTCCTTTGAGAAAAAGCCTGAACTACACAAAATTCTTAAATTGGTCATACCTATTGCCACAAGTTGGTACTGACTTGACAACTGACAACAATGTTGTTGTTGGTTATGCGACGTCCAGTCGGACCTGACTCATAGAGACCCCTCCTTGGGTTTCCAAGGCAGTATCACTACGGGAGTAGGTTGCCCCATCTTCCTTCCTAAGAGTGGCTGGTGGGTTTGAACTGCCAGCCTTCTGGTTAGCAGTCAAGTGTGCCTTAGGCAAAATGTGATCTTTGAATGAAAATTCCATGGGCTCCCAAAGAACTTATAACTCCAGGAATTAATTAAATCCATAGACTTTCAATTCAGTAGAGCCAAATTGCTGTAATAATTACAATCAGTCCTAAGATAAATTTTAATACCAAATAATATACTTAAAGTAAGTTGGACACTATTATCACTATAGTTTTACACTAATAAGATGCTTATTCATAGGCAAAATCTCATTAAAAAGTTCATGTTATTGAGGAATTTTGTTATAAGAAGCTGTACTGCATGTCTTCAAGAATGTGCTTAAGGATGAAGCAAAATCAATTCTTCATAATGATACAAATAAAAAAAGTGTAAAGGACCCAAGAGAAAGAAGGTATGAGACCCATAAACTAGAGTAATTCTTGGATTGTACTAGTCCTCTTCACTTCAAATGCATGCCTGAGTATTGTCATTAGAGATGGTATTATATGGAAAGAACCAAAATATATTTGTTGTACAGATTTATTTTCACTAAAGAAATCACTGTTGTCATTATTATACCAAAACCAAACTCAGTTGCCATTGAGTTGATTACAGCTTGCAGCAACCCTACATGACAGAACTCCCCCCGATGGCCTATGTTCTTTGTAATGTTTGCCACAAATATTGGTCTAGTAGTACGACAATAATTACTCCCATGTTTTCTACATTTAGCATTAAGAAACATAATTCTTGACCATAAATTGTACTCAGGTTAATAAACTTATGATGCAGAAAGCTAGAAACATTTGTTTATATTCTTTTATTTTTAAAACAAGTCTCAGAAAATACGCAACTTGGTATTTTACTATCTTCTACATTAACTATAATTTGATTGTGTGGAGCATAACAAATTGTGGATAACATTGAGAAGAATGGGAATTCCAGAACACTTAATTGTGCTCATGAGGAACCTGTACATAGACCAGGAGGCTGTTGTTCAAACAGAACAAGGGGATACTGGTACTGCATGGCTTAAAATGAGGAAGGCAGTGTGCCAGGGTTGTATCCTTTCACCACACTTACTTAATCTGCACGCTGAGTAAATCATCTGAGAAGCCGAACTGTAAGAAGAGTGTAGCATTAGGATTGGAAGAAGACTCATTAACAACCTGAGATACACAGATGATGCAACTTTGCTTGCTGAAAGTGAGGATGACTTGAAGCACTTACTGATGAAGACTGAAGACTACAGTCTGCAGTATGGATTACATCTCAACTAAAAGAAAGCAGCACAATAAATGGAGAAAGATTTGTCCAAGATTTCTTATCACCTGGTTCTACAATCAACACCAATGGAATCAGCAGTCAAGACATTGATGTATTGTGCCCTGGGCAAATGTGCTGCAAGCGACCTCTTTTTAAAGTGCTGAAGAGCAAAGATGTCTCTTTGAAGACTAAGGTGCGCCTAACCCAAGCCATAGTATTTTCAACTGCCTCATATGGACATGAGAGCTGGACAATGAATAGGGAAGACTGAAGAAGAGTTGATGCTTTTGAGTTGTGGTGTTGACAAAGAATGCTGAAAGTACCATGGACTGCCAGAAGAATTAACATATCTGTCTTGGAAAAAGCGTAGCTGGAATGCTCCTTGGAAGCGAGAAAGGCCAGACTTGGTTTGACTTACTTTTTGTTCATGTTGTCAGAAAGGACCATTCTTTGGAAAAGGTATCATGCTTGGTAAAGTGGAGGATCAACAAAAAAAGGGGAAGGCCCTCAATGAGACGGATTTACACAGTGGCTGCAACAACGGGCTCAGGAATAGCAAGTATCACAAGGTTGGCGCAGGACCGGGCAGCGTTATGTTCTGTTGTACAGAGTCACTATGAGTTGGAGCCAATGCGACAGCACCTAACACCACCACCACATTAACTATTAAAAGAGCTCAAATAAACTAACTTTTAGGTAAGTATATAGTAGTGCTTTATTTCTATACTGGAAACTTTCATTTTTGTTTCAAATTTTGTTATGGTTTCTCATGAGAACACAAGTCTAGTAAAGCTGGCCTGAGAGAGCCTAACAGTACTACAAAAAGAAATCAAACACAACAGAAACCCACATAACTGAAAATAAAACTGACGTTAAGGACTATAGGAGAAATTAAGAGTTGCAGTCACTCTTGGCTACTGAAAAACATTTAAAACAGAAAACTCAACTATCTTAAATATTATAATTGCCATGTCTCGTAATGGCAAAAAACTATGTGACAGAAATTATGAGTGTTTAATGAAAAAGGAAGACAGGAGAACTGATGTATTAAAATTGTGGTGGTGGTGAAGAATACTGAATGTAACATGGATTGCTAGAACAGGGAACAAATCAGTCGTAAAAGAAATACAACTAGAATGTTCCTCAGAAAGTGAGGATGGTGAGACTTTGATCTGCTTACTTTGGATGCATCATCAGGAAAGACCAACTGCTAGTATATGACATCATGGCTGGTAAAGTAGAGGGCCAATGAAAACAAAGCAAACTCTCAATGAGATGGACTGACAGAATAGCTGGAACAATGGGCTCAGACACACTACACATCATTACATTGGCACAGGAGTAGACAAAGGTTTATTCTGTAGTTCTATTTAAGGTCGCCATGACTCAATGACAACTAATGACAACCTTTCCCCAAAACTGTTGAATGTCCAACAACAAAAAAGCGACATCAGCATCAAGTTCTGATCTACTTACTTGTCATTAAAAAAAGAAAAAAATTCGAAGTCCTTTTTCTATGGGTCCAACTTGACATGGCCTCTATTACAGTAAAGTGATTTTATTTAAAATGAGTTAAAAGACTCAATCTACTGAGACATTTTCAAAAGATTAAAATGATGTTACTCATATCCCAGGTGAAAAATCAAACTCTATTGTTAACTTTAACCTAAATAATGGTTTCCCAAGTTGAAACACATCATAGGAATTTTCTAGGCAAACAAAAAAAAAAAGTACAATATCAAAGACTACACCTTGTTTATCTTGCTTTCAAAGTTTCAGCGTAACAGTGACCATCCCATCATCTCCTACCACCCCAAAGTAAATTTTACATCAGGCTTGTATGTCTTAAGATTCACTTACTATTATATTGGTATATTAGAATAAATGAACAAACTAGAAGCTGTCCAAAAGGACTCAAGCAGTAGTTCTGAGTCTGCAGGTCCCCAGGAACTGTTCAGGAGGTCTGTGAAGTCAAAACTACTTTCAAAATAATAATAGTAGTAAATTCTTTTTCAACATGTTTATATTTGCTGTGTGAAAGAAATGGTGGTCAAGCTGCTGGCACTTAAGCACGAATCAAGACAGTGGCACCAAACTTTGTTAGTCACCATTTTATCTTCACTGCAACACACAGGAAAAAGAAAAAGCCACTTTCTCTTAAAAGTGTTCTTCAGGAAGCTTTAAAAATTTTATTAAACCACCACCTGAAGTACACATCTTTTTTAATATCCTATATATGAAATGGGAAGTACAGGTTCTGCTGCATATTAGTGTAATTTTGCTATTGAGAAGCACAATGAAATAGTGCTTTTTTTCATGGAACACCATTTTTACTTGAAAGAATGACTGACAAGACTATGATTATTCAGCACAGATTTTCTCTATAACGAAGTGAGCCTGTCACTTAAGAAAAACAGCTGACATCTATTGACAGTGATAAGATTTCTGCTTTCAAAGGAAAAACGAAAAACTGAAAAAAATCGTTATCTGTCATTGTGAGCTTGAGTTTCCCAATACTTAAAAGATTGTCCTAACAGTATCAGTTACGTTAACAACAAAAAATAATATACAATATTACATGTCAGTTATGTGGAAGAACTGCATGCAAAATTACATGAAGCAGCATTTTCCAAATGACCAATGCATGTTACAAAATAACTATCAGGTGAAAGATTCATTCAAAATGCAAGACAGACCAATGGACTGTAATGTAACAGAATATGAGGTCTACTAATAAAGTTTCAGATTTTACACTGCAATTACTCTTCAAGAAAGGACTAGTTGTCAAGTTTTGACACTATCAAAAAGGAGTAACCACAATGATCTGAAGCTATTAAAATACTCTTTTCCAATTACATATCTGTGTGAGGCCACATTTCTTCATATACTGCAATCAAAGTGCCACAATGCAACAGACTGAATATGGAAGCATATATGAGAATCCATCCCAATTACAGATTTGCAAAAAGGTAAACCAATGCCACTTCTAAAAACTAAATATGGTTAAAAAAATAATTACTTTTCATAAAATTATGTTAATGTTTAAATGTAGTGCATTTATTATTTTTAATGAATTAGAACAAATATGTAAAATTTCACAGGTTTAATTTCTAATGTACCCAGCACCCACAGATATAACCCACATAAACAGAAGTCTTTGCAGTCCTCGATTTTTAAGAACATAAACAGGTCCTGAGACCAAAATGCTTGAGAACAGCTAGCTAGGGAATTCAGATTTTTAAGCACTGAACATGGGTTTTCTGTTATTCCATACATAATATTTGTGATTCAAGGACCATTTGTGGCCCTGAAAAAGACAGATTTTTAAAAAGTGGTATAAAAAAAAATGTCTTTGGAGTGGATTAATTAGTACTGTCCAATACAGTTTATTCACCCTTGGAATTTTCATTCATCTACATTGGTTTTCTATGAAAAAATTCAGTCTGTTAACTATAATAAATGTTTAAAATAACATTCAAAACTGTATTTTTATTTTAGAAAATCAAACCACATAGTAAATTGCCACTGTTTTTATCAATTCTTTATTTAGGTAACAAGTTGGTTATGTTCACTGCATTGTATGAAACATCACAATATCATACTGGAAAAGTACTATCAGTACAGGGTTGGATCAGAGTGGACAGTTTGAACAATAAACCATTTTGCATTCTTCATTCCCTATCTTTCAACAACCCCACCCCCCACACCCAGTAAAGGGACATACAGCTTTTAACATCATCATGTAAAGCACTTTAACTTACAAAGCTAAAATCTAAAGAATAAATAAAATATATTGTGGCAATAATTCCTTTTAGACCAAAAATCAGGTGCACAATGAATCAAATAATCAGGAAAGCTGTCTATATTCAAATATGTGACTCTCCAGAAAACAGCTTCAGAAAAATGTTACAGAAAATACCATGAATTCCATTTCACACAGGACCAGATGATGACTCATTATTTTAACTACACACAAGGGCAATTACATCCTGCTGAAACAGTTTAAACGTATAGGAAAATGTTTACAAAAGCATCCACAACATGTAAACCATGTACAAATGGATATGTTGTTTCTCCTACCCCAGTTGCTTTCTTTTATTAAATGTTTCGCTCTTCATGTTAAGCATTAATTGGATTTAAAACATGCAAAACTCAAAAAAGAATTCAAGAAATCAAGGTTATTGCAAAAATAGAATTAAACTAATAATCTTCAAGTACCTATGTGACAGCCACTCTGTACCGTGCCCAATGTTATAAAATGAAAGGTCACTGAACCCAAGAAAATATCTCTGTAGTATTACCTTAGATCTAAAATAGATCATTTCAATTGTATTTATAATAATTTCAATGTAATATTCTGAGCTTTTAAAATAACGTAAACAATTAAAAATTATACCGAATTACCTAAAACTTGTATCTTAAAACCTGAAAAATTAAACTATAGAAACCCACATGTAAAACAAAAATCACAATTTACATTATAAAGGCAAATTCCATCATTTAAAAAATTTTCTGCAGCAGTGAGATGTCAAAGCAAATTATAAATAGCCATAAATTAATCCATTTGGTTTCAAAAGATTGACTAGTGAACGTTGAAGGATGTACTAGATACATGCATAAAATTCAGAAGGGCTTATATTATTATTGCCAAATACACTTTATCTTGAAGCAAGGCAACAATACAATGTGGACATTATTGGAGAACCCGGTTGGTGACACAAGTAAAATTGGAAAAAATTAAATAACAATTAATAATAAATACATATATCCTATAGTAAATTGCTCAAATGAAATTCCAAGCTACAGAGCTGCAAAAGGTTTCCAACTTGGTGAACTGAAAAAGGAACATCTCATATAATTCTTTACTCTTACATGCTCATATGTTGTGTGTTTTGGTTTTTTTTTTAAAAAAATAAAGTAACGTATCTTCAGAGTACAGCTAACTATATTCCCATGCACCTCAGGCACATCTGTTGATGTATAGTGAAATAATTCCGTTGGTTTCTAGGGCCAAAAGTTCAATACAGATGTAATCTGTATGCCTGAGGTTGGTAAAAATACTATAGTACAGGCAATGCTACTAGTGGCAATTATCAGAAAACACAAATATGAACAAATGATGGGAAATGCTAATAATTTTCTGCTCATATCACAAAACGGTGGGGATCCACAAGAATATTTTTCCCTTGTATTGAAGAAAATTGTGATTAAAAGTTTTTCCCCAAATTTTCAGAATCAAAAGCATTTTAGAAGGTTTATAAGGCTACCATGGGTCTTCTAGATCTCCAGCACCCTACAGGAAGAGAAAAGGAAGAACATTATTATTATTATTTAACTATACTATGTCCAGGTTGGAATGAATTGCAAAAGAAAACAAAATCAGATGAACAAAATTACCTTCCTTTGTTTGAAAAAGGTACTTTACAGAGAGGTGTGTGTGAGTGTACAGATGTATCTATCTATATAGGTAACAGGTTGATTTTTCCTCCCCTCTCCACCAAATGCCTTCCTCTTTCTTAAATCACTTAAAAAATATTCTGGCTTTAGAAAAACAGGTCAAAACATCAGCTACATTAAGTTTCAAATTACAGTACACATTCAGTAACTAGATACATGATATAAAATACAAATATGAAGAATAAAAGACAATGCTCTACAGTCAAAATTTGTTTTAAAAAATATTTCCCCATGTGACTAACAGCCATCTGTATCTAAAATACCAATTTTAACTATAAGAAATCTGCTACTATTTAAAATAGCCCACAAATTTTATTTATTAATAAGTGATGAATACTTATAGAAAAACTGACATTGTCGTAATCTTTAAAATAAAATGCTCACCATGGAAATTTTTTCAGGTTTATGTGTGTCCACACTGTTTAAAAGTTAATATTCTGTACCAAAAAGGGTACAAAAATAGATTTTCTTTGAGCATGCATTTACATATCAACTTAAATTTTGTATTTTTATATAAAAGCTTTTCTTTTAAAGATATAAGCTAAGTCAAAAGTTTTCTAAATTCTACATAAATACAAATGACTCTCTATTGGGTAATTTTCCAATGTATCAAACCTGGTTGTTTAAAAACAAAATAACTTAAAAATAAGTACAACATGCATAGATTATTCCACATCACATGCTTTATTTGGATTTAAACACTTATAATTTTATTCTAAACATTTGATCAACATACATTTTGATGTGTGTAGTTAGGCTATACAGATTATACAAACCAAAGCCATATGAATACACAGATTTTTCAAAAGCTGTTTCATAAAGAATACAGAGAAAGGAGAAATACCACACATCCAATATCTCACAACTTCTGAAAATAAAACTACAGATATGTAAAATATAAACAAGTCAACAACACAAATTATCCTTGAAAAAAATTACATACTAGAATCAGCCATTTTTTTAAGAATTAAAATTACACAAATTAATTATAAAGCTAGGTATAAGTATATTAATATGTAAAGTAATATGAAGCAATATAACTCTACATTAACAATTTTTTTACACAATATAATGTAATCTCTACTCCTGCCTAGTAAGAATAAGGCGTAGCCTACTTTCTGGCATACAATATGAAATTATATATAATTTTATTAAATTTAAAGTACTATAAATAGTTGATTTTAAACTGTTGGATAAAAGTGTATGCAAAGAAGGCCTTCTTAAAAAACAAGGCTATATGAATATAGTTTTCCAGGAGTCAAATAACAAAATGGTTATATAAATGCATACATTATACTTCCTAAGTAAAAACCATCAAATCAAGGATCACAAAAATATTACCAAAAAGGAAAGTCATATCTTCCCACCACTCATCTTTGTCCCTGCATCTTCATTAGAGCTCTCTAAGTCAGCAAGATCACTTTTTGATTCAGTATGGCTTTCCTGCATTGTCACTGGGTTTCCAGCATCATTGTTCGAAGTAGTAGCTGTAGCAGCTGGTTCAGCAGGGCTTTCTTCTCCCTCTACTTTAGCTAGCCTGTAACTAGTCAGCATCTCCTCCAGAAGTTGTCGGTAGTTTCCCCTATGATTAATTCTCATTTGCCTGAGAGCTTCCACCAATTTCCCCTGTGATCCACTTTCCTCTGCTTCATCGGAGGCCTTTTTTTAAGATTCAAGACCCCAGTGTCAGTAGACAAACTAGGATATCACATATATTTCATAACAGATTACAGCAAAACACTCATTTCTCTACCATGAGTAATATAGTCTAAGCATGAGAACATTTAATTAAATAAGTATCCAGTCTTACCTGTGTCAATTAATAAAATTTCTGTAACTCAGTTAACTTTAGCAAACAAATTACCATTAACTAGCTTACATTTTATTTCATATTTTCATTTTTAGTTCAATCTGAAATTTACTCTTCTCTTAAAATTCAACAGCAACAGAAGCATTTCCTAAACTCAACTTACTTGAACAACAATTGGCTATAATGAGTTAGTAGAAAAGGAAATTAGTGTTTAAAGTAAAGGAAAAGAACAGAAAAGCAGGCCATTAGAATCTTAGTTTCTTAATCATTTCTATTAAGTAATAATTAGGAAAAGAGATATAAAGTATAAAACCATATAAACTTAAATGGTGTTTTATGGGAGCTATTTTAAACTTCTGTGGATAAAAATTTTTTTTTGTCTTTAAATATTTTAATAAAAGCATCTCTTATGTATAAAATAGGCAAATTGCTTTAAATATTATAATAAGCTATAAATAGTAAACTCCTCAATCTTTTTACATTTAATTAAATTTTGGAAAATTTAGTAGTAATTACTTTATCTTTTTAGCAGAACAAGCTCTCATCATCCAAGATGATCATACTTGACAGACTGAAAATGAGACACTATTATACTATGTGCGTCTCCTAATGGGATACATTATGAAGGACAGAGTCATATCTGGTACTCTTGCCCAAAACTATTAATGAATCTAAAGTCTAAGTCCCAATTTAATGAAAAAAACAGGAAACAGAGGATCACATTAAAGAAGGCCATGAAGAAACAATCCCACAAATCCAGGATGTGGGACACTGAATAAAAAACCACGTCAGATGCCTCAAAAAGTCTAACCAAAAAACCCCAACTCACTGCCATCAAGTCAATTTCAATTCACAGCAACCCCCACTGGATTTCCAAGGCAGTAAATCTTTACAGAAGCAGACTGCCTCATCTTTCTTCCATGGAGTAGTGGGTGGGTTTGAACCAGTGACCTTTTGGTTGGCAGCCAAATGCTTTAACCATTACACCACCAGAGCTCCTTTCAAAAAGTTGTTGTTGTTATGTGCCATCGAGTCAGACCCGACTCATAGCAACCCCTCCTTGGGTTTCTGAGGCAGTATCACTAGAGAAGTAGATTGCCCAATCTTCCTTCCAAGGAGTGGCTGGTGGGTTTGAACCGCCAGCCTTCTGGTTAGCAGTCAATTGTCTTAGTCACTATACTACCAGGGCCCTTCAAAATGTTAGTATCAAAGAAAAAGAGTGGGCAGGGAAGGCGTTTAATTAAAGACTAAAAATACTCAACAACTGATTAAGATCATAGTTCAAAATAACAATTTTAACAGTCATTCTAGGGAGAACTGAGGCAACAGGGACTTGATATTAGGTAATATGAAACATACTATGAATTTTCTTAAATTTCATAATAGTGTCACAGTTATGTAGGAAAATGTCCTCATTCTAAAGAGCTTGTTGTTGTTGTTGTTGTTATGTGCCACTGAGTCGGCCCCGACTCATAGCGACCCCTCCTTGGGTTTCCGAGGCAGTATCACTACGGAAGTAGGATTGCCTAACCTTCCTTCCGAGGAGTGGCTGGTGGGTTTGAACTGCCAGCCGTCTGGTTAGCAGGCAAGTAAAGTAGCCACTATGCTACCAGAGCTCCCTCTAAAGAGCTACATGTCAAAATATTTAGGTGAAATATGATGATGTCTGTAATTTGCTTGCAAATGATTTAGCCCAAAAAAGAGTGTGAACATACACATATATTTATATAAAGTGATATGGTAAAATGTTAATAACTGTTGAAACTAGGTAGAAGGTATATAGTTCACTAAGACCATTTCAATTGCCTAAGACACTTGACTGCTAACCAGAAGGCTGGCAGTTCAAACCCACCAGCCACTCCTTGGAAGGAAGGTTGGGCTAGATCTACTTCCATAGTGATATCTCCTCAGAAACCAAGGAAGGGTCGCTATGAGTCAGATCCGACTCCACACGGTGAGGTTTTTTTTTGGTTTATTGGTTTATATGCTGAAGAGTTTTCATCATAAAATGTTGGAAAATAAAATACAGAAAAAGAGTACTGATTTAGATGATTTGACACAAACACTAATCATCCTTTGAAACTATTACCCTACAACTAATAATCCTATTATGTCACAATAAAGATAAAAGTAACCACATAAAAAGTGTCAAGTTTATTAGAAATATTGGAGGATTTTTTAAAAGTACCCTTATGGCAAAAAGAGAGATGATACGGTGTATAACATGATTTTGGGGTATGTCTATGTCTTGTGTATCAGTTCATTTTAAGATTTTATATGTAAAATGCCTGGAAAGAAAGGAAATACAGCAAAATATTAATAATGATAATGGGCAGCAGAGTTACAAATTTTTTATTTTCTTTCATTTTCCAATTTTCTATATTATGACAAAAAAATAAAACTTCAAAAATTTGCATAATTTATGAATTTGTATAGAAAGAACATAATTAAATGTGCTAAGATTTTTCTTTACCTTTTCCCTGTACTAAATAAACATGGTTTCTTAAACAAAATTTCTTATGTGTATCTACCCAGGAAGGGTTCCAAAAGAAAAAAAAAAAAAGAAACACATTGCCATCGAGTCCCACCTGACTCATAGTGACCCCTCCTCCTAGGGTTTCCAAGGAGGTATCACTATGGAAGTAGACTGCCCAGTCTTCCTTTCGAGGAGTGGCTAGTGGGTTTGAACCACCAGCCTTCTGGTTAGCAGTCAAATGCCTTAGGCACTATGCCACCAGAGCTCCTACAGGAAGGGTTAAGATGGAACAATGAGCTTAAGTGCACTCTAATCATAAATAAAGTCTTCCCAAAGTAAATTTTCTGGTTTATGGTATATTGCAAAAACCTCCTAATGGAAGGCATCCGACTAAATAAGTAAATAAATGCATAAAATAATAAATAAATAACCAACCAACCAAAAAACCCGTCTCTTAGGGAAAAAAGTTCTAGGACACTGAAACAAAATCAAAGACAAGTGTTATCAACCTGGATTTTACATCAGAGTCATCAGTGGCAGTTTTTCAGTATACGGGTGGCAAAGTTCCACCCCAAGGTAATAAATACACTGAGCAGGTCTGGGTTACTTTTTCACACCTTTTTATTTGTTGTTTTAAAATCTATATATTGAACCACTGATACACAGGCTAAACAGTATAACCTCTACTTAGATAGGTTTATTTATAAAGTTGGATCAAAGATTATATGTTGAGTCAATTTTGGTGGGTTCAACAGAAAAGTCTCCTCTCACTTTTGTCACTTTTATATCTCTGTGAACTGCTGTAGTGGTGATGGCTAGGGAGGACTTCCCACTTTCTAAAAAAACACACATACACCAAACCTGTAAATCCAGTAGGGGTAAATCTGGTGGTACAGTTGTTAAAGCATCCAGCTGCTAACTAAAAGTTTAGGTGTTCAAACCCACCAGCTTCTCTGAAGAACAAAGTAAGGCAGTCTGCTTCCTCAAAGATTTACAGCTTTGGAAAACCTATGGGGGGAAGTTCTACTCTGTCCTGTAGGGTTACCGTAGCAGCAGTTGCTTAGCATTACAGAGTCACTGAACTGTAAAGGAATTTAGCTAAAGCCCTCACTTAAAAGCTGTTTTTATCTTATGGAAATTTTTATTTTCCTTCACATTTGCTGGTTGGATAGATGATCGAACTTCTTTCCCAGACAATTTATTTGATTTTTCAAAATACCATTATATAACTATCTCATGGGTTTTAATTCATATTAGAAGAGGAACATACTATCTAGCTACAATTTCTTATTTGAACTCAAATAGGTAGTTTAGCACACCATGTTTATCCATCTATTATAGCAATTAATCCCATCATGCAACTGTTCACAAGCGTCTCCAACTACTACCTATGAAAGGAAAAGTAATGTTTGTGCTAAGAGCTTTATATACATAATCCTATTTAATCTCTACAGGCACTCTATAATATATGTACTGCAACCCACATTTTATAAGCAAGGAAACTAGGGCTCAGAGAGATTTTAGTTATTTGTCATAGTGGCATTCAAATTTTTGTGCCAGGCAGAGTTAACATTAATGTCCATCTGAATGTTCTTTTGAACACATTATGGTACTAACATTTTTTCACAGTAACTGTCCCATATAAGTAGACATTTACTAAGAAAATAATTCTTTTACATGGAAAGATTACTTCATACTGGAGTTTCCATAATACATTTCCTTGACACAGTAAAGATTAACAAAATTATAGGATACTAGTTATGTTAACAAAATTCCTATCAGATAGAATGATTATTCTGCCAAATAAATCCTAGGAAACTTAACAACAAAAAGAAATTAACCCAATCATAAAATGGGTAAAGGGCTTGAATAGACATTTCAAAGAGGACATTCAAATGGTCACCAAACACATGAAAAGATGCTCAACAACATTAGTCATCAGTGAGATGTAAATCAAAACCACAATGAGATATTTTCACTCCCACTAGGACAGCTAAGATAAAAAACAAAACCAAACCAGAAAATGAGAAATATTGCTGACAATGGCGGGAAACTGGAACACTCATCCATTATTGGCGGGAATGCAAAATGGTACAGTCATTGTGGAAAACAAATGTGGCAGTTCCTCACAATACTAAAAATAGAACTGCCACTATGACCCAGCAATTCCACTCCTAGGTATAAACCAAAAACACTTGAAAGGAGAGACTCAAAAAGAGGCTTGGTACACCAGTGTTCACTGCAGCACTACTCATAATAACCAAAACATAGAAACAACTTAAATGCTCCATAACAGATGAATGGATAAACAAAATGTGGTATAGATAAACAATGGAATTTTACTCAGCCAGTAGGAAGAATAAAATCTTGATACTGCAGTATGGATGGAGCTTGAAGACATGATGATGGGTAAAATAAACCAATCACAAAGGGCAGATGTTGTATTACCTCACTTATTATAAATAATAAGACAAGAAAAGGTAAATGTATAGAGATCAAAAATTTATTTAATGGCTACCAGGGGCGGGGAGGGGGGAGTGAGGTTAACAAATCACACCAATTATAATTACTGTCAAGAAGTTATATACCTGTAAAAGCAGAATTGGCAAAAGTTGTGTGACAGACCAAAAAAAAAAAAAAAGGAGAGAATACTAACTGTCGCTGCTTATGTAAAAAACCAAGCACCTCAAGAATTTGGTTCCATGGTTTTATGCAACACAGTAGTTAACTGGCCTAATAACATGCTTAGTGCTTCTATTCTACCTCCCAGTTCACTGCATAGTGCCTGGGGTCTTAAGCTTGAAGATGTCCATTCAGCACAAGAACTGGTCTCTATTTGCCTGGAGCAATGGAGGAAAGAGAGTCAAGAAAAAGAGGAAGACATGAAATGTGTTGGTAATTGCCTCCATGAACTGCCTCCTTGGTCAGGAGACCAGAAGAACTGTCTGGCTAACATTAGTGAACATTTTGAACACAGCTTCCACAGAATCCTGATCAAAAGGTGGCAATGCACAACAGAATGTCAACTTTTCATGGATGGTAGACTTTCTGGAGCAAGGGAGGGTAGATAAATTTCTAAAACCATTGCCCTGATAACCTTGAAGCCTCAAACCAAAAATATCCCCTGAAGTCTTCTTAAAACTGAACAATAAGTAAGTTTAGTGTAACTACTAAAAAAGGCTGGCCAACCTTCAGCATTCTGAAAAACTATTTATAGGTCAAATTGACAATAAGAAGTCAAAAGATTAGCTAGGAACCTTAGAGACAGTTAGTTTATGTCAATGAGGGAGGAACAACATAGAAAAGGAGGTGAGAATGGTTGCACAACTCTAAGAATGTATTCAATGTCACTAAATATACATGTAGAAACTGTTGAATTGGTGTATGTTTTGCTATGTGTATTCTCAACAACAAAAAAATAAAGAAAATTTAGGGTAAATAAATAAATTCAAAGAAAATAATGATTTCTCCCAGTGGAGAAAAAGTAAAGAATGCTAGTATATTCACTGGTGGTGTAGTGGCTAAGCACTTGACTGCTAACCAGAAGGCTGGCTGTTCAAACCCACCAGCCACTCCTCAGAAAGAAGGTTGGACAATCTACTTCCATAGTGATACCACCTTAGAAATCGAAGGAGAGGTTGCTATGAGGCGGGTCTGACTTGACGACACATAACAACAACATTGTCCTGCTTTTCAGGTAAAAATAATTCTTAGACCAAAAATTCTCACATATGACTTCGTGAGACAAAATTAACGATGAAGTATAGAGAATTCAATATATCAGAGGTCATTTGCAAGGATCACAAGACCATGCAAAATTTAATGAATTTGAAAATAATTTGATGGGGTCGTCAAAATGGTTAGAAGTGGTATGCCAAATTATATTTTATGTAACAGTAACTAAAATCAGTACAGGTTCAAACAGTGTAGATCTTCTCTATTAAGAATGCTTTTTGACAAATGTACCAAATGTGAGTGATCAACACAGTGGCACTGAAGAAGAGGAAGACATAGAGAAGTACATGGAAGGTAGACAACAAAGATGAACCCTTTTGTACATACAGTACTGTGTTGTCAGTGAAGGCAAACACTGATACACGGGTGGATAGATGGGTGGACAGGCTGAACTACTAGGTACGTCTATGCAGGGGGCAGTGTGCCCATGACCATGTATAGGGTTGACAGACAATGTTTCTACAAGTGTATTGGTATGTTCTGTAAGAATTCCCAGGTATGTATATAGTACACCTGACAAGGGACAAGGTTATAGTCAACTTCTTGGCCACAAGTCAGCTACCTAGAGGGAGCAAGTAGTTGGACCTATGGGCTCGGGACCATAGTCCCAGGGAACAGCAAACTCAATTGGCATAACATACTACACAAAAACATTATTCCACATCCTACTTCGGTGAGTAGTGACTAGGATCTTAAAAGCATGCAAGCAGCCATCTAGATGCAATGATGGGTCTCTCTTCGTCCAGAGCAAAGAAGAAGGAAGAAAACCAAAGACGCATGTAAACAACTAGTCCCAAGCAACTGGTACACTGTGTGATCCTCAGCCTATACGACTATGAGACCAGAACTAGATGGTGCCCGGCTACCACTGTCAATCACTCACAGGGGGATCTATGCAGGAGATCCTGGATAGAATGGGAGAACAATGTGGAATAAAACTCAAAATCATTAAAAAGAAAAAAAAAAAAAGGACCAGGTTCGACAGTCTGATAGAGCTTTATGGAATCACTGAGACTATGGCCCCTAGCTGCCCTTCAGGTCTGGAATAGAACCCACTCCTGTGGCTTCCAGCCAAACAGAAGACAGGCATATGAGCTGAACAATTTACATTAGGTAGATACATTCCTTGGAGAGATCAAACATGGGAGAATAGAAGGGCTATGCATGCACAGGAAGACAGCTCAGGTGGCAGGAGTACATGGGAAGGAAGGATACACGGAAGAGGTAACTATGGGGAGGAAATGCGAAGGGGGCTGTTGCACTGTGGGAAATTGCAGTCAATGTCATGAGACAAAGTATATTTGAGCTGCCATATGGAGCTCTGGTGGGGTAGTGCCTAAATAAGGCATTCGACTGCTAACAAGAAGGCTGGCAGTTCAAACCCATCAGGCACTCCTCAGAAGGAAGGTTGGGCAATCTACTTCTGTAGTGATACTGCCTTGGAAACCCAAGGAGGGGTCGCTATGAGTCAGGTCTGACTCGATGGAAGTGAGTTTGGTTTAGATTTTTTTTGGTATGGAAAGTGAATTTGCTTATTAGTAAACTTTCACCCAAATCACAATAAAAATTAAAAATAAAATAAAAAAAAGCTTTGACAAGGGAATAAAATATATACACAAAATAACTTACAAAAACTAGTATCTACACAGTCCTAAAACTGTGGTATAAAAAAGCAAAACCAGTTCTATCTATCGCACATATCTGTTTGGAGTTTTTTGTTTTTTAAAAAAGGATGTATCATAAAATTTAATATTTTACTAATAATGAAAACAAAAAATGGAGATTATTTCTAGCTTTGGAGTCCAATCTGTCCTATCTTTCCTCTCGTCTCAAAAATCCAAATGCCTTAAAAAGTCTTTTTTAGATTAGTGTAAATAAAATACATATTTAACTGAAAACTAAATGGTAAAAAATAGGCTTAGTTTTCAACTTTATAAAATATTTCTCACCAAAATCAGAATATCTTAAGCTTACTGAACATCAGATTCACAAATGATTGGAAAACTACTTTTTCTGGATGGCAGAGAAAGAGATAGGGTGCAGATATGCATATAATCTCTAAACTTCTCAGCAAGGCAGTATGGAATAGAATAATGAAAATAGGTTTTGGAGTCATCTTGACCTAGATTCAAATTTTGGCTGAATGATTTATTTAGATTTGTGATCAGGGCAACCTATTTCATGTCTCTGTTTCTTAATTTCATCTGTAAAGGCCGAGTGATGAGTATAATGACAATATATGTAAAGGGTATGGCACATGCAGCAGTTGGATAAATCTAAGTTCTTCCTTTCCCCTTGGAAAATCATTTACTTACATAGTTACTAAGGAGCTCTGGTGGTGCTGCGGTTGCTACCAAAAGGCTGGCACTTTGAACCCACTAGCCACTCTGTGGGACAAAGATGAGGCAGTCTGCTTCTATAAAGATTTACTGCCTTGGAAACCCTGTGGAGCAGTTCTACTCTGTCCTGTAGGGTCACTATGAATCAGAATCAACTTGGTAGCAGTGGGTAGATAGTTGCTAATGAGTAGTACACTAATTCAAAAGCAGTAGGAGTCTCCTTTGAGAGAGGAACTTGACATTTTTGCCTGGAAAAGGCAAAGCTCTAAAAATATAGGCTCTCTTAACAATTAGCAACTTCAATATTAAAAAAAAAAAAAAAAAAAAAAGGACTTGCCAGTTTGAAGAAAACTACTAGAAAATTAATAAATATAAACATTTCTTATTTAACAAATATTTATTACCATTACTGTAGGTGCTGGAACCACAGAATACATCTGATGAAGTCAGTTCCAACAGAATTTATATTCTAGTCATAAAACACAAACTAGCATTTTACAAGGAGGACAGGGATATGTTCTCAGAGCCCTGCCTAATATATGAACTACTTACAGTAATATATTGTTTTACTTTTTTCTGGAGATTTTACAGTTGGGTTTTTAAAGATTTTATAGTGGAGCTCGCTAGGCCATTATTGTCCTTTTGGGGTCAGACTCCTGTGAAAAACTGATGAAAACCACAGACCTACACATCATTAAAGAATGCAAACGTACACACATTAAACACATTTTCAAATAATTTCTGAGGATTCATGAGCTCCCAATTAAGAATCTCTCTAGATTCTTCTCCATAGATTTTGATTTCAGAAGTTGGGATATCAATAATGCTTGCATTAAGATAAAAGAACACATTCCAAAAAGAGGAATGAAAAAACAAATCTAGTAAAAACAACTAAGAAGAACCCCCTAAATACTGAACTTACTGAATATATTTAAAGTGACTTATTTTTTACTTTACCCAACTCAACTTTTAAAAATGCATTCATTATCCAAAATACTTTGTTTCAAATCTAAGAAAAATGAATGATCCCCTATTTCTAATTATTTACAAACATTTACAGGAGAACCACCTCTATCTATCCTCTGATAAAAAGTAGACACTTTAGGATTCTAAATAAATCTCTAACTAATACTAGAATTCTTTTTTGTTTTGGAGCTAAATTAACACTTCTTTTTATATCACTTCCCAACTTTCTCCTTTTCTATATTTCAAAAACACTTTCCTCTTTTCCATTCCACACTTAACTATCAGCTCCTGCCACTACTTCCTGGCAAAATTTCCCACACTGTCAAATCTGATTAAGTCAATAAGCATTTATGGAGCACATCTGTGCCCTAACTCCTTGCTATACTGGGTCAAACTATAGGTAAGAAATTAACTAAATGTTGATTTTTTTTTTTTCTTTCTTTCTGCTTCTTTGGTGTTTTTTTGAAGAACATTCCTGCTGCTTGTCATAATGGTTTAGTATTTTTTCTAAGGCACCGATTATCCCGAAAGGGTTCCAGTCATGTTTCCCAAAGTATGATTTGGGCTGCAAAGTCAGTTTTTATATTGGAGAGGTCAGGGTTTCTAAACCACCCATCTCTACTAATAATGATGTCACATGTATCAACTGACTGCTAATCAGAAGGCTGGCAGTTCAAACTTACCAGCCACGCTCCTCAGAAGGAAAATTGGACAATCTATTTCCATACTGATACCTCCACAGAAACCCAATGAGGGACCTGACCCAACAGCAGTGTTTGGGTTTTTTTAGTTTACTACCTGACCTCTAGTATTTCTCTAATCTAACACTGCATGTTTCTAAGAGATTAAAATGCCACAAATACTGCTCTGATTCTATCACACTTAGGCTCAAATGGTAATCCCTCACTTTAAAGTTCAAAAGATCTCTCTACTTCACAAATACTTCTGCAACCTAAATTCTTATTTTTCAGTTTTCTGCTCCAGCCAAAATGATGTCCTTTCTTTCAAATATATCGTATACTTTGTTCTTGCCTCTCAACCACTTGAAATGACATTTTCCTCATTCTATTTCTGCCATTTCATCATTCTTCACTTCCTACCTTTTCTCTGAAAATCTTCCTGGACTTTCCTTCTTTAGCTAAATTTTAACAGTGATCACTGTACACAACTCACATGGCAACTGGTCACATTCTATATGTTGTCATTTCTTTTATTCTTTACACTGAACTATGTGCAGGAGTTTTATTAAACTTTTCTCTACAACCACACTATAAGCTGCAATGAGAGTAGGGATGGGGTTGTGTCTTATGTTTTACAGTCTTTTCCCTCCATCAATTCACTACATGGTAGACTGACTGTCAGTATTTGATCTACTGATGTTAACAGAAAGCTTATATTTAAAGGTAATTAAGTAAACATATCCACAATTTACACAGCCATATAATCATATTTAGGACAAATTTATATCCTGAGCATTTCCCTGCATTTTCATGGTGCTACTGCCTACTTATCAACTGCTTACATAGCTGCTATGTATAATTACTTTCTATTTTAATAAGTTGATATATGTTAAAACAGAAATTTAGAGTTACTTGAAAAATTAAAAATCTTATTTGAAGTAAAAACAACACACTTTCTTGAGAAATCAAAAAATTCAGTAAGGTATAATGAGATACAGGGTTGCATTTTGAAATACATGAGGAAATGGAGTACTTCTATGACTAACAATGAATCAACAACTATCTTCTCATCTTATTTCCTCTAACCATGGTTCTATACAGAACCCATAATCTAGCTGAAAAGGTAAAACTCTCCTCACTCTACTTCCCAGATTACCATCACCTTTTGAGTCAAGTCAATATCCTACTGTTTGATGAAGGGTTCTCTGAATGTATCTTATATTTATTTTTAATTACTTTTAATAGCCTTGGATATAATTCTCCATACTTGGAGGTAACTGCCATAAAAGACACAGAATCATTGCTCTAAATCAAGATACAAATTATTAGCAATATACAGTTATCACTTTTATTCAACTCACTAAAATTGTATTACTTGTAAAATTTTCCTTTTTCCCAGGATATTTTTTATTGCTAAGAAAAAATTATTGGATACTGCTATGCAATAACAAATCTTGGAAAACAATGCAATTGAGATGATACATTACTCTTTACCCAATGGCTGCTACATCTCTCAAGACCTGTCAAAGGAGCTAGAGACTTGGATGGTCTTTCAGTAAATTTCTTTAAATTTCAGTAAATTTCTTCTCAGTAAATTTCATTACTAAGTTTGCTTCCTTAAAGCTTTGAAGTATACATGTTAAAAATTAAGTTATTCCCTTACAGATGTCTACAACTTGAAAAATCTTATTTGAACTGCTGACTTTGAAATGTAGGGGATTAAATAAAAAGAGGGGAAAACACAGACACTGTGCTGTCTACTAACATTGGTGAAAAAACAAAAAATCTGTATCAATAAGCTGCTGGGCAGCTCATTGGTATTTCTGAGGATAGCATAATAAAAGGTAAGAGGATAAAATGGCTTTGCTCTGATGAAGCTGGTTATCTCAGTTCAACACTCACATAGAGTAATTTTAGAAAATATTTTTATGTCAATAATACCAAAAGACATTATCCTTGGGTATTCAACTGGGCCAACAGACACAACTGAAATGTCTAGTCTTAGAACAATAACTCATTCATTACTACTAAATTCTGGTGATGGTAGCTGACTGCTCAAGAAATTGAGATATTTAAAAGCTCATTAGTGCCTCAAAATCAACACTTAAGGGAGAAGAAAAATGAAAGGCAGATATACAGGGAAGAAATAAGGATATCCAAATGAGGTCATTTGATGCCCAGAAAGTGACAATAACAATATCTCTACCTCTACTACAAAATATTTCCTCAAAATTGAACTGATTATTTAAAATAAAAAGCAGTAAAAATTTATTACAGATTTCATTATGTGCATGTATCTATACTTACTATTAATACTACAAAATTATTTAAAATGCTTAGGAAATAAAACAAAACTTACCCCATCATTTTCTCTGTGTGGATTTAGTCTACTATAAACAGCTTCAATAACATTGCGCCTAAAAAAAAGGTATGCTTTAGTTTTATTAAGTTATATATAATTATTAAACTCAAATATTTTAATTAATGCTCCATCTTGACTAAAATAAACAATTCATTGACATATAAAATAATCACATAAGAACATAGTTTCTAGATTTCACTCAGAATTTCATCTTGCTAATCTATTTTTTCTCATTTAACAAGGAAAGATCTTCATCCTCAAAGAGCTTAACAATTAATTCCTTTTAAAAAAATCTTTTTAGGATAAAGTTTTAGAGCTCTACTTTATATAAAAGCCATCAATCTATTTCATTTTTAGAGAATCAATGCACTTCTGACTGAAGTTTTCTTATCTAAGATTATCTAATTACTAATTATAAACGAATTCAAAATTAGCTCTTTTGTTCTACTTACTTGCCAGCAAGACCTCCCCCAGGAGGCAAATTTGGGATATTTTCTGCAGATAAGATGCGCATGACATGAGCAAGATCAGGCATTCCTTCTTCACCAGACTTTTCCATAATTTCTGTAGGGTTAAAAAAATGAAATTGTGATAAACCAAGATCCACAAAGAAGCAAAAACAACTGTCACAAGATGAGAGTATTATTTAAAAAAAAAAACTATCATGTAAGGAACAAGAAAAAGCAATATAAAGTTAGTTGCACATATGTATGTTCATTCCAGCATTATCCACAAAAGCAAAAACTGGAACAAATGAGATGTCCAAAAATAAGGGGACAGTTAAAAAAATGTTGGTTCAGTCACTAAGTGAAATGGTTGGCAACCACTAAGAATGATCCCTATGAACATACTACAGCTATACAGAAAAACAATGTGGATCTAATTTTTTTTCTTTTTAACTTTTTATTGTGATTTAGGTGAAAGTTTACAGAGCATATTTGAGCAAAGTCACTGGCTCACTCATGCATATCTTGTTTAGTGACAACTGCAAACCCCACAATGTAACATCTCTCTTCCCACGTCCTCCCTGTTTTTTTGACCATGCATTTTTATCTATGCATTCCTGCCTTCTGAGCTTTCTCCCTGTGCAAATGCTGCCCTTTTGATCTTCCATGGTTGATTAGTCTAAGGAGTGTGCCTCCTTGGTTCACCAAGTAGGTCTGTCTATTGTTTGTCTAAAAAAGTTAACCTACCAGAGTGAGTTCAATTCCAGGCCTGAAGGGTGATTAGGAGCCACAGTCTTGGGGGTTTCACCAGTCTCATCAGGCCAGTAACTTTGGTCTTTTTTATAATATTGAATTTTTTTCAACATTTTTCTCAGACTCCATCCAGAATCTCTAATTCTAATCTCTTTCTGAGTGGCTGGCAGTGGTAGCCGGGTACCATCTAGTTCTTCTGGTCTCAGTGCCTTGTAGACTGAGGTGTCCGTGGTCCACTAGTTCCTTGGACTGTTTCCATTCATCTTTGATAGCTTTACTCTTCCTTTGTTTTGGACAAGGAGAGAGCCACAGCTGCCCCTTAGATAGCTGCTCACAAGACCCCAGTTGCTAATTAGCAAAGCAGAATGTGTACTATGTTATGACAATTGAGTTTGATATCCCCCATGATCATGGTCCCAAGTCTGAAGGCTCAGTGACCCACTCCTTCAAGGTGTTTGGTTGTGGTTAAGTTACCATAACTTCTTACCCTGCTAGCTCTATTATGGACATTTTTACAGTACATACAAACACGTATGTAGAAATATCTTCTGCCATATCTATATTTATATGTTAAAAAACACAACTAACTGCCACTGAGTCGAATCCAACTCATAGCAACCCCTTCTTGGATTTCAAAGGCGGTATCTCTACAGGAATAGACTGCGCAGTCTTCCTTCCAAGGAGAGGCTGGTGGGTTTGAACTGCCAGCCTTCTGGTTAGTAGTCAAACCCCTCCCTTAAGCACTATGCCATCAGAGCTCCCTATATGATTAGGGGTATATTCCTGTTCACCAGTCCATACCTGATCATCCTATCTGTCTACCTATGTATCCACCCATAGATTAATGTTTGCTGTTACTGACAATGCAGTATTGTTTATATAATAACATTTATCTTTGCTGCCTGTACTTGTGCACCTCTCCATGTCTTCCTTTGCTTTTGTGCTATTGTGCTGGTCACTCACTTTTGGTATACTGTCTTTTCCTTCACCCAAATCAATACATATCTCTTACTTACGTAGCAATTTTCTTTCCGCTCCCTTCCATCCTTGGTAGCCAACAAAGAAAGGTGCTTCCATGTGTAAACCTTTCCTTGACTTTTTATAATATGGACTCATATATTTGTCCTTCTGAGACTCACTTACTTCAGTCAGCATAATGTCCAAGTTCATCCACATTATCAGGTGTTTCAAAGAGTTTTCATTATTCGTTAATGTTGCAAAGTATTCCATTGCATGTGTGTAGCACAGTTTGGTTATCCATCTGTTGATGGACACTTAGGTTGTTTTCATCTTTTTGATACTGTGAACAATGATGTAATGCACATGAGTGTGCATGTATCTATTCACACCACAACTCTCAGTTCTTTAGGATATATACCTAGTGGTAGGATTGCTAGATCAAATGGTATTTCTATTTTAAACTTTTGAAGGAATTACTATACCAGTTTCCACAGTGGCTGTACCATTTTGCACTCCCACCAGCAGCATATGAGCGTTCCAATCTCTCCATACCCCTCACCAGCATTTGTTGTTTTCTGTCTTGTTGAATTCTGCTATTGCTGCCAGGCTGAGATGATAGGTCATTGTTTTGATTTTCCTATCTCTAATATCTAATGACAGCAAGTATTTCCTCATATGTTTCTTGGCTACCTGAATATCTTCTTTGGTAAAGTGTCTGTTCATGTCCTCCGCTCATTTTTTCAATTAGAAGGTTTGTCTTTTTGATGTTTAGGTATTGGGGAGTTTTCTGTAAATTTTAGAGTTAAGTCTCTTGTTGGATATGTTGTTGCCAAATTACTTTTTCCCAATCTGCAGGTTCTCTTACATAATTTAATTTTTTAGAAGGTTCCAGTCATCTAGTCTATCTTATTAGGGCCCCTAATTTTTCTTTGATAAACTTTATAGTTTTGGGTTTTACATTTAGGTTTTTAATCCATCTTGAGTTAGTTTATGCGTATGATGTGAGGTATGGATCTTGTTTCATTTTTCTGCAAACTGATATTCAGTTTCACTAGCAGCATTTGTTAACAAGACTATCTCTTCCCTACTGAATGGGTTTTAGCCCTTTGTCAAAGATCAGCTGTGCATAGGTTGACGGATCTATTTCTGGATTCTCAATTCTGTTCCACTAGTCTATGCATCTGTCATTTTACCAATATCAGGATGTTCTGACTATCATAGCTGTGTAGTAGGTTTTGAGATCAGGAAGTGTGAGATCTCCTACTTTGCTCTTCTTCAGCAGTGCTTTGCCTATCTGAGGTCTCTCTCTTTCCCTTTCATATAAAATCCATAACTGGGTATTCCATGTCCTTAAGGAATAATGAAGGAATCTCGATCGGGACAGCCAGTTGAATCTATAGATTGCTTTGGGTAGTACTGACATTTTCACAATGTTCCATCTTCCTATCCATGAGCATGGTATGTTCTTCCATTTATATTATGTCTCTTATGGCTTCTTGTAGTAGCGTTTTGTCGTTTTCTTTGTACAGGTTTTTGTGTTCCTAGTAAGATTTATTCCTAAGTACTTTATCTTTCTGGTTGCTATTGTAAATGGCACTTTTTAAAAAATTTCCTTTTCAGAGATTCCTTTGTTGATCTCTGTTGATGTAGAGGAATCCAACTCATCTTTGTATGTTGATCTTGTATCCTGCCACTTTGATGAATCTTTCAAATGGTTCCAGTAGACCTCTTGCTAATTCTTCTGGGTTTTCTACATATCATCTGCAAATAGTTTAACTTCTTCTTTGCCAATCTGGATGTCTCTGATTTCCTTTTCTTGCCTTACTGCCCTGTCTAGAACTTCCAATACAACAATGAATAGAAGCAGTGATAGAGGACATCTTTGTCTGGTTCCCACTCACAAGAGGGAATGCTTTCAGTCTCTCTTCATTGATAAGAATGTTGTTTTTGCATATATGCCCTTTATTATGTTGAGGAATTTTTTAAGAGTTTTCATTAGGAATGGATGTTGCATTTTATCAAGTGCCTTTTCTACATCAATTGATATGACCATGTGGCTCTTTTTCTTTGTTTTATTTATGTGATGGATTATGCTGATTTTTCTAATGGGGAACCATCCTTTGCATACCTGGTACGAACTCCACTTAGTCATGCTTTATTTATTTATTGATAACATTGCTGGATTCTACTGGCTAGGATTTTGTTGAAGAAATTTGCATCTATAGTCATGAGGGATAATGGTCTGTAATTTTCCTTTGTACTGGTGTCTTTGCCTGGTTTTGGTATCAGGGTTATGTTTGCTTCATAAAATGAATTTGGGGGTATTCCATCCTTTTCTATATTCTGGAACAGTTTGAGAGTAGGATGGTTGTCAAAACACAAAAGCTATTTATACTATAATCACAAGAAAATAAAAGCAATGGATGAATAGGGACTATAAGGAAAAAGGAGATAATTAAAATCACTCTCATAGGTTTTTATGGTAAGTAAATGCTTATGTACTACAATAATTTATTAAATATAAAGAGAAAATAAATCAATGTATGGCTAATACTTAAAATAAAACAAAAAGCCTATACTTTTCTAATCAAAATTTATGGAAAACAGATTTTTAAAGCATGGTTTATCTGAGCAGTTGTGAAGACATAAACTCAAAATTCAAACAGTGGCAATTTGTTTTTAAAAGGAAAAAGCAGTGACCTAAGCAGCTCTCAAGAAGTAAAATTTAAATTGTTTACCATGTGTCATAAGGTCCTTACTTTGTCCTCCACTTTCATTCACCACTCCCTTGCCTGACTCCCCCATTTCCAGACACTCTAATTAAAGAAGCCTTAGTCTGCTTCTAGATCTTCACACATATTCTTCCCTTGGTTTTGAAACTTTTCATGGCAATTCAACCAACCCTTTTGTCACTCTTCAGGTCTCAACTGTAAACACTTCTTCAAGGAACCCTTCTCTGACTTAGGCCTAGTGTAGGCACATTGATGTATACTCCCATTGTATACAATGCTTACTGTATCATTGACTGTAAGCTTCATGAAGACAGGACTGTAATTTTTCTACCTTACACTTCTATCTCTACACTTCTATCAGCACAGGGTTTTTCTAAGCCCTGGCATGATTGATATTTTGGACAATTCTTTGGTGTGGGGCCAAGTCCTTGCACTGCATACTATTCCCTAGATACTATCTCCTTAGTTGTGACATCAAAAATGTCTCCACATTGTTAAATGTTCCTGGGGATAGAGGGTGAAAACTACTACAATCTAGTACTTGACTGATCAATTTTCACACCCCTCTACCAGCACCATTCTAATCCAATTAACCTACCACCTACATTAACTCAAGATTCCTAACTAATCTCTTAGACTCCTCTCATTCCTTCTTTACAATATTGTCTCCACACAGTATATAAGATTATTTGGAAAAAGGTCAGATCAAGTTATTCTTGTGGTCAAAATCTTCCAATGACTTCCCATCACAATTTCAAAAAAGTTCAAAGTCCTTATTTTGGTCTACAGAACCCTACATGATTTGCTTCCTAGCAACCTCTCTTATTTAATCTTTTCTCACTTTTATACCAGGCTCATTCTAATCCACCTACCTTTACTATATACATCTCTCCTCAGTCTTTGCTGTCCCTTTTATCTGGAATGCTCTTCACCCAGATACTGACTCACTCTCATCAACAGGTCTCCGCTCAACTGTCCCTCCTCTCTGAGAGGACTTATAGATCTACATTCCTTGTAACTGCTTATACTGTTCTATTTTTCTTCATAGCATTCACTACCACCTGTCATTATAAGATACTATTTTCAAATTATTGGCCTCTACTAGAATATGTACTTAGGACTTTTATGATTGATTTATATGAAATCAAGGACTTATTTTGTTTTTTTCTATGTTCCTTGTGACATGCAAGCTCAACAAACACTGAATAAATTAATACACGTAGAAGGTACAAAATATCTAATTAATCAATTTGTTGTGTTATGTTGTTATGTGTCATTGAGTCGGACCCGACTCACAGCGACCCCTCCTTGGGTTTCTGAGGCAGTATCACTACGAAAATAGATTGGCCCATCTTCCTTCTGAGGAGTGGCTGGTGGGTTTGAACCGCCAGCCTTCTGGTTAGCAGTCAAGTGCCTTAGGCACTATGCTACCAGAGCTCCTAATTAATCAATTTAGGTTATTTAAATACTATTGTATTAAGATCACAACTCCTTTATGTGCTTACTCCCACTAAAACTGACAATGACTTGCCCAACACATCAGAGTACTTTTACCTCAAAATGTAATGTCAGATTACATGATTTGAGATCCTTACAGAAATACAAAGCTCTCAAAGAACACGGCCTTATAAAGAAAAGTTACATGATGTCATCTCAAACTGATTTGTAGTGGCTGCCTTGTCAAGGATTAAAGTTTTTTGATTGAGTGATTATAATCATTTGCCACAAGGCCCAGATCTTGATATTACATAGTTGCCATCTCTGCTATATATATTTTAGAAAATTACAAACTATACAAGAGAAATGTAATGTAACATATTAATAAGTCATGTTGAATTGAACTGACCACTGCTTTAACAAATTAAAATGTAGCTGTTAACGGAAGGTAAGAATACAGTTTGCTGAGGATGTATATAGGAGATAGGCACTGTACTATGTGCTTAACAAACATTATCTCATTTACTTATTAAAACAACCTGCACAGCTCATGTTTAACAAGCACCTGACTAAACACAAGAGCTCTTCCCAAAATAAAAAGCTGCCCAGTTTCTTTATGAATGACGAAGCAGGACAGTAAGAAAAATACTGTCTTCAGACAGAATTCAGTCAGCAATCTACTATCCCAATACACTCTAATTCATCAGAAAGTATATATTACTAACAGTTCCTACAAACAATTCTGAGTGATTATAGTACTAGCAACATGAAGTTAAGTGGCACAGACAGGGTGTTTTCACATATTTCCTATTTTTTCCACCACCTTAAAAGTAGGACTCATTGAGGAAATTACAGACCAAAAAAAAGCCCTTTAAATACCTTGTTTAGGATTCATAGCCAGATAGGTATAAAATTAGAAAAGATGAATTTCCTCCAAAATTTATAAAAGAATGGAGTTTTGTTATGTTCATTACACAGTTATATATTTCAAAAACTCTCAACAATTACTATGGCTACTATCTACAAAATATGATTCTAGTTGGCCAAATTGAATAATCTTGTTGTTTTTGTTGTTATATGCCATCAAGTCGAACCCGACTCATAGTGACCCCTCCTTGGGTTTCTGAGCCAGTATCACTACGGAAGTAGATTGCCCCAATCTTCCTTCTGAGCAGTGGCTGGTAGGGTTGAACCGCCAGCCTTCTGGTTAGCAATCAAGTGCCTTAGGCTCCTTCAATAATCTTATTACACTGTAATCATAATTTATATTATTTAAATGTATTTACTATGAAGAAAAAGTAATTGAGCCACAGAAGTGTTAGGAGATAATATAAGTCAATATATAACCCTGGGAGTTATATAAAAAAACTTTGTAAGCATGGTATTAAGGGGAAAAAAAAAACAACAAAAAACCTCCATATATGTCACCTCACACCTTACTCATTGCCATAGAGTCAGATCCGACTCATACCGACCAACCCCTCCTTGGGTTTCTGAGGCGGTATCACTACGGAAGTAGATTGCCCAACCTTCTTTCCGAGGAGTGGATGGTGGGTTTGAACTGCCAGCCTTCTGGTTAGCAATCAAATGCCTTAGGCATTACGCCACCAGAGCTCCTTTGTGTGTGTGTGTGTGCGTGTGTGTGTGTATGAGCTCTGGTGGCGTAATGTATCATATATATATGATAGATGAAACTTCATAAAAACTAATTGAAGTAACTTATTCTCTAAAAAACAGTACATATAAAAATCAAAAAACTCACTGCCATCGAGTCATTTCCAACTCATAGCGACCTCATTGGGTTTCTGAGGCTGTATATCTACAGAAGTAGACTGTCCTGTCTTCCTTCCATGGAGAGCGACTGGTGTGTTTGAACTGCCGACCTACCAGTTAGCAGTCAAGTGCCTTATCCACTATGCCACCAGAGCTCCATAAAATTAGAAGGCAGTGTTAAGTCAAACATCTTGTCATATTCTCTAGGGCCTTGAGATTACAACACACATTTTCAGTTTATCAGAGTAACCAATAAATCAATTTTCATAAGAATATACAGCTAATAAGCAAACACAGTTAATGAATTGCAATAGGAAATACTTGATTAATCCAAAAGAAGAAAGGAGAAAAAAAGGAACAACGAATAGACGAAATATGTAACTAACTAATGAGATGGTGATTTAAACCCCGACACTCCCCTTCCTCAATCCCCAATAATGTACCTAAAAGCCATTAGATAAGACCAAGCAAGGTAAGTCTTTGAGGGAGGGGGTGATGGTAACAGCAGGAGGGCCCAGCACAAGGTACTTAAGTTCTAAGCCCAAGCACAGTAAGCAAAGTTTTAGTGTTGGAGGTGACAGCCACAAATGGGTATCAATGCCAATATGGACTGAGGAGTGCATTTAGTAGTGACAGAAGATTTGTTTGGTCAGTAGAAGCCAGGTTCCTTGCTGTAGAAAAAGAGAGTTACAATAATAAAAAGGGGAAGAGGGGGGAATGAACCTAACAGTACTGAAATGGACTTGGGAGTTACTGATGGGAACAAAAGATAAGAAAGACAGCATAAAATAAAATAGATGAAGGAAGGCCAAAAATGTGTGTAGGTATAGTTCAGTTCTATCCTGAGCTGGTCTGGGAGTATTAATACCCCAGTATCACACTGTGCTACAATCAATTGCTTTTATATCGCCTTTCTACTCAGGGTCTTCTAACTCCCAGTAACTGACTGGCTGGGCTACAATCTTGCAAGGAGTTCTTTGATTCACTAAGCAAATGTTGTTGTTGTTGTTATTACTTGCCGTCGAGTCGCCCCCAACTCATAGTGACCCCTCCTTGGGTTTCTGAGGCAGTATCACTACGGAAGTAGGATTGTCCAACCTTCCTTACGAGTAAGCAAATAGCTTGAAAATCCACTCAACAGGTCTGAGTCCCCTGGACTCTTATTAAGGAATTGAGCTATTATACCACCCTGCAAGGCTTATATAAGGGCCAATCTCACTGAGATTTAGGGGGACCTCACCATCATAAAGAAGAGTCTACAGCAGAGTACATCCTTTGAACTCAGAGTCCCTATACTGAGCATCTCTTAGACCCGGAAGAGAGATCTATAATACTAAAGATGGAGACACAGTGGGCTGGCTGGTCGACCCTTGGAGAGACAGGGGCAATGGGGTGGTAGGCCTACAGAGATAAAGAGAGTTGCTAACACTTGCTCATGCAGGACAGGGGTCTGAGGGTGCCCTGTGTAACATGCCTTCCCAGCTCCACCCCAGGCAGTGTGGTGGGAACCATGTGGGCCCAAAGGCAGCAAAGCCCAGGTAGCCTGATGGCATGTGAGAAAACTGTGCAGGCCTAGGCCTGAATAGCTTGGCATGAGCCAGTGGCAGCAGCCTAAGAAGACCCAGCAGCAAAGGCTGGGAAGATCTTGTATAGGGGTCTTCCCCCAAAACATATGAGTTCTCCTATATGACTGTGAGACCAGAACCAGACAGTGCCTGGCTACCACTGTCACCCGCTCAGAAAGGGATCAGTGCACGAGATCCTGGATAGAGTAGGAGAAAAATGTGGAACAAAATTCAAAATCATAAAAAAAGACCAGGCTTACTGGGCTGACAGAAAACAGTGAAATCCCTGAGACGATGGCCTGGATAGGCCTATGAGGTGAATATTTACACCAGGTAGGTACATTAGATAGGTAGGTACATTAGATAGGTAGGTACACAGATCAACCAACCCATGGGAGATGAGAAGGGCAGTATTTACAGAGAGATAGTTCAGAGGGCAGGAATGCATAGGAAAGGACATAGGGAAAAGGTAACCATAGAGAAGAAGTGGGAAGAAAGCTGTTAACATTATGGCGATTGCAATCAATATCATGAAATAAAACGTATTTTAACTGCCATATAGAAAGTGAATTTGCTCTGTAAACTTTCACCCAAATCACAAAAAATACATACATAAACATATATATATATATATATATATATATATATATATATATGTATCTCCATGCTCATAAAAAT
>NW_006921711.1:2091716-2106778 GCF_000298275.1 Orycteropus afer afer | reverse complement strand
ATATATATATATATATGTATCTCCATGCTCATAAAAATAAATGGGTAGAAGAGAACATTTTTTTTCTTACAGTAAAATGCCAACTAGTAAATACAGAAGCAACGCCTGAATTAGAAGAAACCAATGGATACTAAACTGGTAAGTGAAAATTAGATGGGAAATAGTTTATTAACATAATCTCAAAGTATCACTAAATGAAATAATTACTTATAACATACTAACTTTATAATGGACATTTTACACAAGTGATAAAAGTTAAAACACTACCACTACTGGTGCAAATAAATTGTAATATCTACTACCAAGTCCTTGTTGCCTCATTTCTTTGGTATTCTTGTCAATGTATATAACCTGACTCAGAGGCAACATCAGCCAACCCAAAGCCAAAGAACAGTTCTACAAAGTAACTAACCTGTACACTTTTTGCTGTTTGCTAATTTGTATTCTTGAAAAATGTCAAAAATTAGTAAAGACACAAAAAAGATCACTGTGGTGGAGTGAATTGCTTTAATAGGGTCCTTCTAGCCACAGTCTTTGTAACGCCCACCAAACGATTAGATGGGACTATGCAAATGTGAGGGAGCTCTGGTGGCATACTGACTAAGGCACTTGACTACTAACCAGAAGGCTGGAGGTTCAAACCCACCAGCCACACCTCAAAAGGAAGGTTGGGCAATCTATTTCTGTTGTGATATTGCCTAGGAAACCCAAAGAGGAATTGCTGTGAGTCAGGTCCGACTCGATGGCACATAACAACAACAACAAAAACATGCAAATGTGAGATGCTTGTAGTCCACCAAGGGGACTGAACAGCTTGCTAATAATGTAAATAAGTTGTATGATACCCTAATGTGGGGACAGGTCAGTTTTGTCATCCTGCCAGGCTTAAAATGAGCTATCTCAGAGGCAAAAAGGGAATCTCATTACCATCAAGAAAGAAGAGCCAGGGGTAAAGCATGTCTTTTGGATGGCAAGATCCCTGTACTGAAATTCCTTGATCCAGAAGAGAGCTGTGACACCAGAGACAGTGAGAAGCAGCAACACAGAAAAACCAAGCAAAACCAAGACACCAGCTTGAGCCAGAGCAGTAGGTTTCCTAGTTCATGAAGCAAGAAAGCTGAGTGCCTTTAGGCAGCAAGCTTGCTGGTGGAATAGGGTGCCTCTAGGCATTCATTGGCAGAACTCAAAGAGCTCTGTAACATTTGCCCGAGCAAAGAGAGAGAAAAACCTGCCTTTGGGTAACAGCTGAGGGGAGCTTTCCAGATTGAAGATCTGCAGAACACCTGTATCCTGATCATTCCTGACCCTGAATTGTAACCTTCCCTAATAAACCTCATAATCATGAGTTTTTTGTGTGAGTTCTGTGTGGTTACTGCAATGAATTATCAAACCCAACAGAGAAGTAGATAGTGTTGTGGGAGGGAGGGATGGTGTCAGAATTGGTAAAAAGGTTGGAGGGTAGTACTATGTCTGCCTTCTGCTTCATAGGGATTAACCCCGGGCTATTGATCTTGATCCTTCTCGCCCTTGTGAAGTTAAGAGGAGGTCGGACATAGCTATCCCCATGTCCTTTTGACAAACAAGGAACTATTTCAAATCAAAGAGACTTAAGAAGCATAACAGCAAAATGCAGAGCATGATCCTAGACAGATCTTTGCCTTATAAAAGACATCACTGAGACAACTGGGGACATTTAGGATGGAGTTAGTGGATTAGCTATAATAGTAAGCCAATGTCAACTTCCTAATTTTGATGGACATACTGCAGTTACACAGGAGACTATACTTACTGTATTATGAGGTATAGGGAGTCACATCTGCAACTTACTCTCAATTGATTCAGAAAAAATATTAGTAAAATGATGAGAGGGAGCTCTGGTAGCATAGTGACTGCTAACCAGAAGGCTGACGATTCAAACCCACCAGCCACTCCTCGGAAGGAAGGTTGAGCAATCTACTTCCGTAGTGATACCGCCTCGGAAACCTGAGGAGGGGTCACTATGAGTTGGGTCTGGCTCAACATCACATAACAACAACAACATGATGAAAGAGAGGGTGTGTATGCTATAGAAAGCATACTGAATGGTCAAATGAGGTATAATGTAAACAAAAGCGGAGCTAAGGAAAAGGGTACATGTACATGGTTTGTTGTTGTTATGTGCTATTGAGTTGTCTCTGACTCATAGCAATCAAGTGCCTTAGGCACTACACCACCAGAGCTCCCCATGTACATGGTAGTGCTTCATAATATATTTGCAACTTTCCCGTAAGTTTGAAATCATTGCAAAATAAAGTTTTTAAAAATTTAAATATTTTTTTGCAACACCAAAAACCTCATCAGGAAGATGAAAAAAAAAAATATATATATATGGTCGGAAACTCAAGGAGGGGGTCACTATGAGTCTGGTCTGACTGGATGGCACATAACGACAACAATGAATTTCAACTATTAACTTGAGAAGGGAGAAGCAATGAGAATGAAAATACAGCACTTAGTGTTTAAGATAACCTGAGGCAAAATCAAGGCACCTGCGTGGTGCAGTGATTAAGTGCTCAGCTCCAACCTTTCAGTTGGCACTTTGAACCCACCAGCCACTCTGTGGGAGAAAGAAAGTCTGCTTCTGTAAGATTCACAGCTTTGGAAACCCTGTTCTACTCTGTCCTATAGAGTCGCCAAGAGTCAGAATCAACTCAACACCAAAGGGTTTTGCTTTTGGTTTTTTTTGGTGAGGCAAATTCCACGAATCTTCACTAGTGACTACTAGGAACATAAACAGGAAAAAAAAGAAACAAAAAACTAAAACAAACAACAACTACAAAAAAAAAAAAAAAAAACAAGCTTTTCAAATTGTTTTTTTCATTGGTTTAATCATTTGTCTTCTCCTTTTTGGTAAATCCTCATACCTTGATCCAAGATGTGATAGTAAATATTAGGCTTACAGATGCCTGGTTTTTAAGGATTTGTTTTACAATACTTAATTGTCTAAGGAAACTATTTTAAAAATAACTAGAAACAGTATTTTTCTTTCCTTCTAAATAAAAAAGCACTTTTCTTACCTTCAACCCTTGATTCCAAGTGCTTATCCAACTCTGAATCTTTTCTCATTGCTTCATCTGAGACCTTGGGGGCATTTGAAAAGCAAACTAGCACAATACTCATGTTATCTCGACTTCCCTGTATATTAAAGAAGGAAAATGAAAAAATTATATTCTACCAACTTTCTATTACTTATTTCTAAAGAATTATTTTAAGCAATTATGGTTTATTTAACCATCCAAAATTCAACACATTATTCTTTATTTCAAAAATAATTTTAAGCACAATCTGAAGAACAAACTCTCTAGGTATATGCAGATCTTTATTTTTAGAATTTTGATTCTGTGCAACTATTTTTCTTATCCACCATCATTCCATGGGGCAATCGACTTCCGTAGTGATACTGCCTCGGAAACCCAAGGAGGGGTCGCTATCAGGTGGGTCCGACTCGACGACACATAACAACAACAACAACCATCATTCCAATGTCTGAGAAATGGAGACAGGTTCATATAGATTAAACTTACTAAACTCTATTTCCCCACTTAAAATCTTATTTCCACCTTCCCAAAGTGGCTTAAACCCAACATTTATCCCCCGAAACACATGTGCAAATTTTTCCCACCTAATTAGCTTGTATCAGAGCAATGCCATTACAACTCTACTGAACTTGACACAGTCGAAAAGGCAGTTCAGCCCAATACCCATAACTATAAAATGGAGAAGAAAATAATTCAATTTTAAACTGCTCTGAGGATACAAATCAAACAGTGCCTATGTAAGGTAGATTACACCGTTAAGATACAACTGCAGTCAGATGTGGTAACTTTTAAAGAAAAGATCTCAGAATGTTGTATGCAATCACAAATAGTTTCAGAATCTTTAAAGAACAATTAAAAATGCTAATTCCCAAGGATCTATTTTACTGCTATTAAACCACACCCTCATAAATGAGCTATATTATAAAGGAAGCACGTTACATAAACTTCTCTATTACCATAAGTCAATGAGCAATCAATTAAAATGATCTTTTTCTTACTTTTCCTATAGGCGTACTACTTTAAGTTTCCTCAAAAACTGTGTCAATGAGGGGCTAGGCTATTTTGTCAGATAGTGGGGGTTTGCCCACCCAAGAGAAAGAAACCAAGGATACATCCAGTCATTTCAGCCTTATGCTAGGCAGGCATACTTGGTTCAGACTCACCACATCACCAGAACCCACATTAAATAATCCAGCCTGCAGCCAAAGGGACAGGCTGGCAGGCCTTGGAGAGCTTCTGCTATTAATTTCTAATTCAAGGGAGCAAAGTCTGAAAGCAGTAGAGGTTGAGTTCAAAAAGGCTTCAAAAGAAATAACTCTCTCCACAGACTCTAGTGATTTGACAGAAAAAATTGTCATGTGTATTTTCTCAGTATTGGGAAAATCAGGATTTCCAAATTAGCCCAAACTAATTTTATTTTTCCATGAAATCCACCAAAATTTTCCTAATGGTTTAATATTTAAAATACTGTATTTAGTTGTATGAGCATATATTGTTTTGAACAGCAAAATAAGATTCAACATACCTCACAGGAATCAGGTATATACTACGTAAGTTCAGATCAAACAAAAATTTAAAACTGTACTGTAGATCTTATTTAAGAATCAAGCATCACTATAATACTAACAATTTTTTAAAAAGCATTTTCATGAATAAACAGAATAAACACCTTCTATTTTTCAGAAATCCAGTTTCCTCTAACCATTTTCTATTTCGGTAACAGCATGAACACTTAAACAATTCTTTATATATATAATATCTATTATATTTTACAAGTTACAAAATATAGACCATACCAGTTGGAAATTAAACCAAAAGACAGTTTCAAGAAAGTTATGGCCACCGCAGATTAATTCCAAGGAAACAATTTACATCTTAGGCACATATGATTTCAGCTTTACTCTTTCAATTTATATAAAGATGATTTTCCCCAAAAACAAAGTATGAGTATGTTTTTAAAAGGTCCTCCCTTTTATACCCATTGTTTTCTAGAAACATAACATCCTTGCATGATGACTATACACTTTTTATTAGGTCATTATCAAATATGTTTAAAAAACAAAACAAAACAATAAACACATCTTGGACAACTAAAACAACTGGTCAAATATACTTAAAACTGGCTATTTCAATGCTTTTTTTAAAAAATCTGTTTAATTTTGACACCAACAGAGCAGTAAGATAGTAAGGAATTAGAGCATTAATAGATAGGTTAAAGTAGCCAGTGCCATAGGAACAAGTCTTAACATAGCATGTGTAATAAGTTGTGAGCACAATCTTTGTAACCACAAGGATTAGTCAGCAAAAATATCTGTTACAGGAACCATCAAATTCTTCATTGGTTTTAAGTTAAAAATAATAATATTTTTAAATAAACACTTTAGCTGGGATGCACTGTGATTATCAAAGAAACAGCAAAGGTGAAGAATAGACCAAAGTTCCACAGATCCACGAAAAGATGGAAGTCCATGATAACTTCTTTTCAAGAATATTCACTTCTCCCACCATTACCTTATTCCTTTAATTTGTATTTCCTCTACACAAATTTACCCTTTGTTTCATAACCACCACCAACAGAACAGTCTCCCCTCTTCTGTGTCCTCAGGCATGCCTCTCAGGCCCTTGGCCTCTTAGCCTTGCCTCTGCCTCTGTGGGTCAGGTAAGCCTGCCACTCTTCTTGTGCCTCTTGGTTCCACTGCTCCCATCTCTCAGCTGGGTGTCTCTCTCTCAGCAGCCAGAATCCTTCTGCCTCTAAGAGGGCTCATTTTGAGCCTGGCAGAGTGGCAAAACCAACTAATCCCAGCATCAGTTCTACCCACCTGACAGAGAGCAAACTTTCCCAGATGATTTCTTCGTGTTGCACCAACAGAAATATCCCAGATGGATGACGTTAACAATCAGGAGTTTAAATTGTATGATCGCAACCCAGTAATCTGGTGGGAGTTACAAAGACTATGGCTAGAAAAGCCATACCATGTAATTTACTACACCACACTAAGGGCGATCTTTTAATGGCCAACACCTTCTACTTCCTTACTTGCAAACTGGAAATTAAAATTTTCATTTTCTTCACCTCAGAAATTTTTGTTTTCTTCACTTCAGAGGTAGCTCTGGTGGTGCAGTGGCTAAGGCATTTGACTGCTAACCAGAAGGCTGGTGGTTCAAACCCACCAGCTACTCCTTAGGAGGAAGACTGGGCAATCTACTTCTGTAGAGATACTGCCTCGGAAACGTAAGGAGGGTTCCCTCTGAGTTGGGATTGACTCGATAGGTTTTTTTTTTTTCACCTCAGAAGGTTCTTACAAGGCTCGAAAAAAAATATGAATGATTTATAAGCTATAAAAGGCTATGCAAATATCAGTTACATAATTCTATACAACCTTAAATTAGCTGGCATTAAATACCATAAACTAGTAATAAAGATGGCTGCTTTCTTAGGGATCACTCTCTACAGTTAAATATCTGATTTAAATAGGATACCTGCCAAGAGTCATCCATACTTAATAGATTAATATAGTTAAACTGCATCTCTGAAAAGTGATTATCATCAACTATAATGATGTTAACTATACTTCATATGGTTGTGGGAAAACTAAATGAGTTTACATACGTGTAAAGTGCACAGAACCGTCACTGGCTCATAAAAAGCATTAATTTAGCAATAGTATTATGATTATGATGATTTCCACAACCTACCAAGATCTCATATACTAACCAATCAAAGTGCTTTGCAAACTATTAAAGGTTGACAACTGTTCTAAGTGTCAGAAAACATCAAGATTTGATTTAAATGTCTTACCACAAAACATCTACTTGATGACTGGATGTTTTATACTCTCTCTTCTGTTAAAACAGCTAACACCTACTGAGCAACTGCTGCATATAAAGCACTGGGATAAATGCTTTACATGAATTTTAAAATTTGTATTCAATCTTTCAAACTGAATTCAAACTAATTATATTCTACTTTAAATACATTTTATTTGTAATACTGTTATCCCTTGATCTTATAATACAAACAACTGAAACTGACAAAATGTTTTTTTCTCTCTCAAAAAAAAAAAAGAAAGACTTCATTCCGTAAGTAATTTTAAATTGTTGAAAGAACTTGTAACAGTCTGTTATGCTTCCACACAAAACAGCTATGTTCCTCAAAACTGTGCTGATCCAAACCAAAAAAAACTAAACCCACTGCCATCAACGTGATACCAATTCATACCATCAACTCTATAGGACAGAGTAGAACTGCCCCACAGCGTTTCTAAGGCTGTAAATGTTTATGGAAACAGAATGCCACATCTCTCTCCTGCAAACAGCTAGTAGGTTCAAACCACCAACCTTTTGATTAGCAGTTGAATGCTTTAACCACTGTACCACTAGAGCTTCTTGTGACAATCCACTTCCACTAAAATTAACTTATTCACATGTCCCAACCTCTTGTCCCTGTTACTATCATTCCTCATTTCAGAGATGGCCGAACTCTTTCTAAGTTAATTTAATACTTAATACCATCAACAGTGAATATTTAATTGCCTTAAAGTGATAAAAAGCTATCCAGTGAAGGTATCTCTTCAGACTCATTTAAATACCAGTCAGAGAGGTGAGGGTCAAAATTCCTCAAAACTAGTACTCCTGTTCACTTTACAAATATCTTTTCTAACTCCAAATTATAGACCTAACAGTTTTGGCTATTCCCTCAAAACTGTTGTTGCTAGCTGCCACTGAGTCAGGCTCAACTCTTGGCAACCCCCTACACTACAGAAATGAAAAGCTGCCAAACCCTGCACTATCTCCATGGGTCACTTGTAGGTCTGACCATATGCTTTGTATGGTTTTCCTTGGTTTATTTTCAGAAGTAGTTCAACAGACTTTTCTTCCTAGTCTGTCTTAGTCTGGAAACTCTACTGAAACCTATTCAACATCATAGCAAAACGCAATCCTTTCTAAGAGGTGGCTACTGTGCTTGAGGTGCTTCAGCTAGCAATCAACCTGGGTCCACCACATGAAAGGCAAGAATTCTACCACTGAACCACCAATGCCCACATCCCTTACAACTACATGTCATTATTTCTATAGAATGCAATACAGCCATAAAAAAGTGTGTAGATCAATACTTATAGACATGGAGATCTCATTACAAAATATTGCTGAATGAAAACAGGCTGCAGAATAACAAGTATGATGTTTTTTAAAAATACACATTTACAGGTAGATAAAAGACTAAAAAGATATATACCAAAATAATGAATGCCAACTTGAAAGAGTAGCAATTAGGAATGTTTCTTTATATTTTCTAGTTTTTTTTTTTTCTTCCTTTTTTTCAATAACAAGCATATATTGTTAATATATAAGGGAGAAAATGCTGTTTTCACGTGGGAGTCAGGCAAAAAAAAAAGCCAAAGCTCCACCTATACCTGCTTTCATCTCAAAAAGCTGCCAGTCAAAATCATTCCATTTACATTCTAAGGAGAAAGAAATTTTTAGTACCACTTATGATTAGATCACTGACAACCATCAGTAGTTCTGTATTTAATTTACCTTGAAAGTAAAAAGGACAGAGTACTCTTAAAAAAAAAAAAAAAAAACAGAGGTGCTAGAGGTAGCATCCTTAAAATGTTCCAGAAAAAAAGCTGTCCAAACAAGCCTTTAAATTGTATATATGTGAAACTCTCTCTTTCCATTTAATAAAAAAGAAGTACATACTTCATTAAAACCTGGGTATTTGCAGAGCAAAGAAGAATGAAGAAAACCAAAGACGTGGAAATAATTAGTCCAAGGGACAGGTACACCATGTGATCCTTAGCCCATATGACCAGAAGAACTAGATGGTGCCCAGCTACCACTGTCAACCACTCAGAGGGGGGATCTATGGAGGAGATCCTGGACAGAGTGGAAGAACAACGTGAAACAAAACTCAAAATCATTTTTTAAAAAAAGGACTAGGTTTACTGGTCTGATAGAGCCTGTGGAACCACTGAGACTACGGTCCCTAGATGCCCTTCAGGTCTAGAACTGAACCCACTCCTGTGGCTTCCAGCCAAACAAAAGACAGGTATATGCACTGAACATTTACCTTAGCTAGATACACTCTTGGAGAGTGTATCAAGGGAAAACAGAAGGGCACAGGGAGACAGCTCAGGGTGCAAGAGTACACAGGAGGGAAGGACATAGGGAAGAGGTAACTATGGGAAAGAAGTGGGAGGGGAGCTATTGCATTGCGGAAAATTACAGTCAATGTCATGAGACTAAGTGCATGTGAGTTGCTATATGGAAAACGAATTTGCTCTGTAAATTTTCACACAAATCACAATAAAAATAATAATAATGATAATAAAAAACAGGACATTTGCATAGACCGAAAGATCCTTTTAAGAAACTTTTCTGGCTATGGCTGTAGCTTCCACAATAACATATCTGGATAGGAAAATAGAGGCAGCAGGCACCGAGTAGCTAGCAAGAATGACATTGCCAAGCTCTCTCCCTGGGAACTACACTCAGCATATCTCAGCAACAAGCCACCACAGCTTTGAACTGTGTCTGTGAACAATTTATGTTAGTGTTATTTTAGGTTTTATGTATTATTTACTAAGATTTAGTTGGTTATTTCTGAGGTCTGAGAAAGCTCAAAAATTTTCCCATATAAATTAATGGTTCTCTTTCCACTATTTCAGCTTATGAAAGGTTTCATAGGAAAACTCTATTTTGAGACAGTAGGAGAAACCTGTACCTGCACACTCCAGGTATGGGGCACAGAACTCAAATTTTGACTGCCCAGTAGATGCTATCAAAAAATCCACTTGAAACAACTGAATATTTTAAATACATCTAAGAGAATTTCTAATTACCTGTCACTTTGGATTTTTTTCTATTATTGTATCAAGTTAAGATTCATAGAAAATTTAGTGTTCCATAGGAATTTTTCACAATATTATATTTTATATAAGCCTTGAGTTGTTCAAAGAATTTTTATACCTTCTATAAAGTATTACTCATCGTGTCATATAATATTACTTAGAGAGTCACTGTAATTTTTTTTTAATTTATCGCTAGGAAAAAGCATCTTTTAAGAGACAATGAGAAATATACAACTCATATTTCATTCTTATTTCTGTCTTAGATGCTAGGAGGCTCAGAACTGAATTAAAAAAACTACACTTAGCCTAGGTTCCTGGCATGTCTTCCAGTATTTTATGTACTGTTGATCTTTTAGTGTATCTAGTACAGAATTCTGCTATATATATGTATTTCATCAAACTGCTTTGTAAACAGGCACAAGGCCATTGCCAATGTCAAGAATTTAAATTAAAAGCCATTAATTCTGACTAGGAACAAACTATAAAGTACTTTAAGTGACAACAAATGCTACAAATTAATTAAACTTAATTTTCCAATTGGAAGGTTTATGGAAATGGGGATCGCTGGAAACAGTGGTATCAATTCTAGTGAAGAAAACACATTAAAATATACAAATCTTCCCTAATTAAACTTTAAAGAGTTTTTAAATTTAAGTTTGCTTATTTTGACTTACCCATGGATTTTCAAAATTAATAGGGCATTTTAATTATAATAAAAAAATTTACATACCTTATGTAAACAAGTGTCCACTACCCAATTGCACACATTTTCCAGGTCATCAGATACCTCAAGCCTAGATTTAACAAATTCACAGAGCTCCTCATTACTCATAACATCCCAGATCCCATCACAAGCCAAGATGATAAATTCATCCTCTTCTGCTCTTAAAATTTCATAAACCTCAGGCTCTGGAGAAACAAGTTGTTCTGTTGGGCCTTTGCCATCAACACACTTGTAATCATAGTCCCCCAGAGCTCGAGACACTGCTAATGAACCATTAACACGCTGTATCATTACACTGCCTCCTGCATTTTGGATTCGCTCCTTCTCCCTTGGATTGCAAGGTTTGTGATCCTGGGTAGAAAAGCAGACTTGTCCATTCCTATACAGCACAGCACGTGAATCACCACAGTTGATAAAGTAAATATGTTTAGGAGAAATCATAACTCCCACTGCAGTTGAACCACTCCTGTCCATCCCATTTCTGAGGTCTGAAAAGTTACGCATGTATTCATCAATTTTCAAAAAGCCAGTTCTGATACCATTCTTGACATTTTCCACTGAAGGCTCAGGAGCAGATCCTGATTTTCCAGCTGCCCTGAAGTCTTCATTATTAGTGATATGTTCTAATAAATGTGTTGAGCAGTAATTTGCCACTCGGGATCCGGCATGACCATCATAAACTGCAAAAAAGGACCAGTCTTCCAAGCCGTGAGGAATACCTACAACAGCTGTGTGTGCATCTTCCATTTCCACTCTCCATCCTTGCATGCTGCTTAGGCCATAACGTAGACCATTCCCAGCACCGTGAGCATTATGTTTCTCAGTTTTGGGCTTATCCAAAAATGCACCCATGTTTAGTAATAAATCTGAAAGAGAAAAAAAGTAGGTGTTAATACGTAAATTCAATACAATATGCTATCTACAATATTCTACGTACTCTCTAGCAATGCCTAACTAAATCTGATTATCTCTTACCGTAATAAATCCTGATTTATTAAAACCCCACACACAAGAAATTTCCCCCCATGCATCCTTCTAGAATACTGGTTTCTTAATCTAAGCACCTTAGAATCATCAGAGAATCAAATGAGAACCTTGTGGTAGTGAAGGTTATGTGTTAACTTGGCTGGGCTTGGTTTTGAGTGACTGGGCTGGATGTAGTTACTCCCCATGATGAAATCGGTAATCAACTTCATGGTAGAATCTACTGGAACATCTAAGCATCTGCCTTAAGGATGTGGTCTGCTTCCAGTATTTAAGGAGAAGTTTTGAGAAAGGTCTCTGAAGCTTTTTGGCATGCCTGGACCCTGCATGTAGCCTAGTCTTCAGTCAGTAGCCTGCCATGTTTCCTGCCGATTTTGGGGCTGTCTCTGGACTTCAACTAGTAACCTGCCATGTTGTTTAGTAATCTTGGGACCGTGCCATTTCATTTGTGAACATTGGATTTGTCAGCCTCAGCAGCCAGCACTTGCCTAAGTAAAGAAAAGCCTCCAGCTTCAGCAGGCCAGAAGCAAGAGGCAGAGCTGAAGCCCAAGGCTGAGGAACTTTCCCCAGCCCCTAGAACTGGCACTTTGAACTTCAACTTCTAGCTTCCTGAACTGTAAGAAAACAAACCCTTGTTTGTTAAAGCCATCCACCCACTTGCGGCACCAGAGAATTAAAATAAACCTATGGGGTGGAACACAGATATTAGTAGTTTTTTAAAAAGCCCCTCTGATGATTCCAATGTACAGCCAAGGTTGAGAACTACTACTAGGAGAAAGAAAAGCCAAGATAAGCTGTTTTTATTTTTTTAATTCCATTTACATGGTAAATTTAGGGTCCAACAATTGAACAATGAGAATGTTCAGAATGGTGCAACATCTTGTTTAATGCACTAAGATAGAAAAAAGGCTAATATATTTTAGAAAGACTTTTTTCCAAAATAAGTATCGAAATCAAGACCGTTTTCCTAGCGATGTATATTTATCCAGCATCTCTTTGCTTTACTAGCCACATAAAAAGTACACCTCACTTAATAACTACCTCATTATCTGATAGGCGCTCCTTATCTGATAAAAATATAACAGTAAAACTCTTACTATCTATTTTGCACAATAATGACAGACGTCCGGTAGTAATGAACAAGGTGTGAGGCCAGAGTCATGCTGGCTGTGATAGCTAAAATTGTGTCATCTCGGCTACGCCACAATTTTCAGTGGTTTGGCAGTTATGTAATGATGCAATGTGGCACTTATATAATGACGTAGTCACCCTCCATTTTCTCATAATGTCAATTTTCACATAATGACCTGGTCTTTGGAACCTAGCCATGAAGTAAGTGAGGAGTGGGTTTAGTCTTTATTACTGAAACACTACTTAGCAAATACCTAGGATAAATTATGCTACAAACATCTGTATTTCAATCACTTAAAGCAAATTCTTCCAACTATGTAATCTGATAATGACTTCTTCAAATTAGGAAGGTTTACTAAGTGTGTTTCAAAAGCATTTGCTGACAAAGGAATGCATTTTAATTTTTTGCCATATATTTCATGTACCATTTTAATCATTTTGATCAAAGCAGGGAAAACAAGGGTTTTCCCAGTGGTATAGCTTTGTCTTTTACTATTAAATGAGAAACTTCAAAGGACTTTCTAAGCATTCACGGTGAAATTTTGTAAAGTCTTGGATTGAGTGTTGTATGGATTTAAGAAACAACCCTAGGGGAAAAAAACTTACAAATGTTAGTATTTATCTTTAGAATGCTTAGTTTTTAAGTGCTCTAATTTGTTATGCCAGCCACTCCTTGGAAGGAAGGTTGGGCAATCCTACTTCTGTAGTGACACTGCCTCGGAAACCCAAGGAGGGGTCGCTATGAGTCGGGGCTGACTCGATGGCACATAACAACAACAACAACAACAATTTGTTATGATTTCATACTAACATTTAGCTTTATTTCAAGCCACATAGGCAAGGTACAGTTTTAACAGTATATGCAGTTTATACAGATCCATATTTCAAACCGGAGCTCTGGTGGCATAGTGCCTAAGGCATCTGACTGTTAACCAGAAGGCTGGCGATTCAAACCCACCAGCCACTCCTCGGAAGGAAAGCTGGGCAATCTACTTCTCCAGTGATATCGCCTCAGAAACCCAAGGAGGGGTTGCTATGAGTCAGATGCAACTCGAAGGCAGGCAGTGTGTTTCCTTTGGTTTAGAGTCACTTGACCATTTCTGAAGATAGTTTAGTTAAAAGCAGAACATCTGAAAATCAATGTAATCACATGTAAAACAAACCAATGAATACAAATGAAGTAAAGATTCTCCCAGACCATTTGACACATTAACAGTGTGGGGAAGCCAAAGTCAAGCACTGTATTAAATGCAGTTCAATCAGTTTCTTCAAGATAAAAGATAATGAATAGAAACTCCAATTTTTTTTTAAAGGATAACAATAATTGCTCTGCACACCCACTTTAGTTATCATTGGTCTATACAACTCTGTGGGTCTCACAATTTTTACAAAACTGAGAATATATATATTTAAGCACTGTCTGAATACTGAATAAACAAGGTCCTCTACACATGCGTCTTTTCCAGTGCCTTATCTGAGAAAAATACATTACTAAATACAGAGGTATGATTATTTACTTCAAATATACATATATATATGTATTTGTTGTTGAGAATATATAAAACATAACAAACATCAATTCAACAATTTCTATACATACAATTCAGTGACACTAACTATTCAAGGTGTTTAACCATCCTCACCCTCCTTTTCCGTTATTATTTATGTTTAACCAATAGTATACAGTAATTGTACTAAGAAGAAAGAATTTGAGAAATTATACCTTAAAAAGGCATTATTATACTTGGAAGCAGAAGAAAAATGTGGTAGTCTGCTTCTGTAAAGATTACAGTCTTGGAAATCCTATGGGGCAGTTCTATTCTGTTCTATAGGGTCTCTGAGACGGATCAACTCAATGGCAAAGGGTTTTGTTTTTCTAAGACTAAAAAGTTTTAGGACCACTTTTTATTTAAGCAATTTACTTACATCACTTTAAGTGATTACTTTAAGGCCCTTCCAACTCATGGTGACCCATACATTTCAGAGCAAAACAGCTCCATAGGATTTTCTTTACAATCTTTACAGAAATAGATGGCCAAGCTTTTCTTCTGTGTTGCCACTAGGTGGGTTCACACTGTCAACCTTTACATTAGTTGTTGAGTACAAACCAGAGACCACTTAATTAGATTATAAAAATCACTTAAGAGATTTCAAGTGTACATATAGCACTGAATTCTGTTAAAAACAATTCTAGAGGCGGGGCAAGATGGCGGACTAGGCAGAAGGATTGCACAGACCCTCTTCAACAAAGAAAAGGGAAACCAATTAAAACAGACACAGAAGATAATCTTG
>NW_006921711.1:2074060-2085623 GCF_000298275.1 Orycteropus afer afer | reverse complement strand
TGTATAAAATATAAAAATAAATTACACATACTTTTAATGTCTGTCACAGGAAATACTTTAAATTTGCTCAATTAATTTTTAAAATATTCATATAACAATAGTATAGTATTCGAGTATTTCCTGAGCACCTACTACATAGTCTTTCTTAATAGCCTAAAGTACTACTAAAACCAGTAAACAGGTTATGACAGCATACTGTGGTATAACGGAATAAGTAAAGGAATGCCCAGAAAAGGTGCCAGAAACATCCTTGAATAGTTAAAAAATTTTTCAAAAGAACACTGAGAACTGAAAGAGTAGACGAAGGAATTAGGTAGCATATACAAAGACCAAGAGCTCTGGTGGAGCAGTGCCTAAGGCATTTATTTGACTGCTAACAAGAAGGCTGGTGGTTCAAACCCATCAGCCACTCCACGGATGGGGCAATCTACTTCTGCAAAGATTTACTGTCTTAGAAACCCAATGGAGGTTGCTGTGAGTCGTAACTGACTTGATGGCAGTGGGTTTGGTTTTCTGGCTATAAAAAGACGAAGAGAAGAGTAAGAGCACAGTTATATGACTCCACTTAATTTGATATGGCTGTTAATGTGTGTGTTTTGAGGGACAAAGTAGCAGCACTGAAATATATTTCAAGAGCAGCAATATTTCCTGCAGAGATGTTCATTATCTACTTATCTTGGAATCATGGATATGGGAACTCAATGATGTTTCATTCCCTTCTTGCCTGAGGAAACATAACCTAAAGAGTAAAGCAAAACCCAATTAAGGACAGGTATGCTTTTCCCTGAAAACAGCAAATCTGGAAGAAAAGTTTCAGAGGCCCTAAAATTTAAACAATTATCTACAGTCTATACTCTTCTCCTCTAGGACAGGACTCCATACATAAAAATAAATAAAAACCCGATAACCTTCAGTTTGCTTACAAGCTAACTCTTAAGGGTGAGTGGTGATAGCTTTTATATATAACAAGTCAAAACACAGTTAAAAGAAACTTAAGGGCTATTCAAATATTAAAATTGAAAATTTGCTACAATGCCCAAAATAAGATCAAATACATACAAAGGTACGTATTTAAAAGATACTACCACCACTCACTACCACTTGCCAAAATGACTATAAAGCAGCGTTTGAGGTTCCCTTATTTATAAATCCCTCTTTAGTTCACCCAGTACTTTAAACACTAAAGTAATTTTCATTTTGTTTGAAAATCATTTCTACTCTTCAGGTCAAATGAATCCATATCACAGAGCCTTTGCAACTATGTTTTCTCTTTCCCCTGAAACCTATCTAGTGAATAGAACTTCATCTTAAGAACTGGATTCATGGTTGCCAGAGAAGAAAAGAACTAATCTACAACTTTAAAAAAAAGGAACTACCTATCAAGAGTCAATGGATAAAATTCTGTTCTTCCTAAAAACATTCAATATAGTTTCATTAATACTGTAATTTATTATAATAGTAAATTCTGACAAAGAACAAAAGAAATAATCTGAAGTACTATTTAAAAAAAAAATTCTTTGAATTTACAGTTCCAAACTCCTTGCCACTGTTGGCAAAGATTTGGATGATTTATTCTCATTAATCACATTTTAAGGGGGCATACTCGTCAGGAGACTGCCCTCAGTTTACAATCAAGCCCAACTATATTTCACACTTACAAGATAAATTGACAGCATAGTAGAAAGCACTCAAAGATCATCATATGGTTTGAAATTTTCCAAAATACCAAGTCACTTACATGTATAAAATCAAACTAAAACCTAAGCTCACTGCCATCAAGTCAGTTCTGACTCAAAGAGACCCCACTGGGTTTCCAAGGCTGTAAATCTTTACAGGAGCAGACTGCCTCATCTTCTGTGATGGGTCTGGTAGGTTCAAATCACTAATCTTTTGGTTAGCTGCCAAATGCCTTGACTACACCACTACACCACCAGAGCTCCTTTATAAATAAACAAGTGAAGAAAAAAAATATATATTGTAGTAACTGATGATTCTGGCCCCAAATCAAAAGAACTATTTTTGTCAAGCAGGATTTGTATATTTCTTTCTTTTTAAACTGTGCTGTCCCTCCTTGACTACTTTATTCCAGCTCTGTTAAGTTGTATCATATTCTTCCTGAAAAACCAGGTTCAGATGTTTCCTTCTCCAGAAATCCTTTCCAGATGCTCTTTCTTGCTCTTCTAGTAAACACCATTAACATTTACTTCTTTGCCATTCATTTAACACTTAGCACATGCTACTTCACATAATTAATTACCCTCTGAGTATTCTCTATGTATTCCCAAATATCCCAAATTACAAATAGTAATTTGTTTCTCTGCCAGACAAATGTTGAATGTTTGGCAATTTGAAAAAAAAAAAAATTAGTTTGAGAGATACAGTTTAACAAAGCAACACTTCCATTGGCACTTCCAAACTCCAAACTCACTTCTATCAAGTCTATTTCCACTCGTACCAAACCCCACTGGGTTTCCAAGGTTGTAAATATTTATGGAAGGACACTGCCTCATCTTTCTCCAGTGGAGTAGATGGTGGGTTTGAACCACTGACCTTCTGGCTAGCAGCCAAATGCCTTAACCAGTACACCACCAGAGCTCCTTTCCAACCACACAGTGTGGTATTTATTAAGTGGCCTTTAGCATAAAGCCATACCCCTCTAGAGCTGGAGTGGAAGGAAATGAACATTCCTCCTCCCATGAAAGAGAAAAGGCCTTAGGCAAAAAACTGGATTCATCACTCCAGTGGAGTGGAAAGAGTTCATTTTCTTAAATCTAGACACAGGGGAAGGGATCATCTAGGAATGAGATTGGTGGTGACAGATGCTAAAATGGTGTCTGCCACATGCACGCAGTCCAGGAGCTATACCATACAAAAGAAGCTATGCTCAGAAGACAAGGCACAAGTTAGATTATGTATTTGGTTACTATGATTTATGCTTATTTCCCTTTGGATATCCTCTATCCTTTAAAGTTTAGATATTCGTATCATGTATCAAGTATCTTAATTCAAATTAAGGGAAAAAGTCTCATGGCCCTATCTAGATAATGTATCAAAGATAAAAACGAATTCTCTCTGCCTCCCTGAAGTAGGTATAATGGAGAGCAGTAGGACTAAGGAGTAGAATCCCCAAAGGGAAGACACTGGCTTAAGCAAAAATTGGCTTAAGCAAAACAGCAACTTTTCATTCTGCAGTACATGGGATTGCCATTCCATGAGTAAGAACTGACTCAACGTCATCTATCTATCATATACACTTTTTTTCTGAGGTCAAATCAGATTATCAAATAACTTAACAGTAAAACCAGATGATAACCAGTCACTCTAAAGGCCCAGAATCATTTAAGTTTTACCTGACCCAAGCCTTCCTCTAAATGAGTTGAAATATTTAAACATCTGTCAAAATAAACTTTGAACCTAAGTATTTGTCCCTTATGTGCCTGAAAAGTCCACTAAACTACGTACGATAAACCAAACTCACTGCCATTGGGTTGATTCTGACTCACAGAGACCACCACTGGGGTTCCCGAGGCTGTGAATCTTTAGGTAAATAGATTGTCTACTGTAAGTTTTCAGAGAGGAAGAAAAAGCTTTCTAAAACTCAAAAACAGTTATGGCACTGGTCTTGGCTGGGGGTATTTTGGAATTTAATTAGTAATTAGTACATCAAACCCTAAACAAAAGTTATTAACTTAGAGAAAATAAGAAACCGTGTAGAAGATAAAAAGTAATTCCATCTTGAAAGGGTGAGGACAGATAAGTTGTGATGGGGAGCGTGGAGAAAAAATCTGACTTCCATAATAGGACATCAACAGACAACTCCTAGACCCAAAATATCAAGAAGTAGTAATTGAAGCACATTATTTGGATATACGAAGATAAATTCAAAAAGAACTCAGCTGTAAGAGTTCAAAATGGTTACTTTTAGGGAATTCATTTTTTCTTAATAAGCCTTGTAGAACTAATTGGTTTTTTGAACCATGTAAATAAGTATGTTTAATTAAGAAAAGAAAAAAAAAATGAAAAAGCATAGTAAAGCAACAGCCCATTATTTGATAAGAAATAAGAAACTGCAATTAAGAACACAAGACAATTTCCCTAATGAAAAGATGGACTATTATGAAGAAGAACATGGGATCAAGATTGACAACTTGCAATATGCATACGACACAACCTTGACTGCCAAAAATGAAGAGTATCTGAAGCATTTAGTGATGAAGGCTAAAGACCACAACCTTCAGCATGGCTTATGCCTGAACATGAAGAAAAAGAAAATCCTAATAACTGGACCAATAAACAACACCAGGACAAATGAAGAAAAACCTGCAATTGTCAATAATTTCATCCTACTTAGATCAACAATCAACATTGACAGAAGCAGTCAAGAAATCAATTGCACTGGGCACAGCTTCTGATAAAGACCTCTTTAAGTTTTTAAAAGCATAGATGTCACTTTGATGACTAAGATGCACCTGATCCAAGGTCTTTTTAACTGCCTCATAAGCATGCAAAAATTGAGCAATGATTGTCTATGAAGTGGGGAGTGCACCCAAGAACATGTATAGGGTTGGCAGACAATGGTCCTATAACTTTATGTGTATGATCTGAATTCCCAGGTGTATAATGGAGCTGACAAGGGGCAAGGTTGTAGTCACTGCTTGGTCACAGCCAACTACCCACAGTAACCGAGCAGTTGAACCTGTGGGCTCAGGACCATAGTCGCAGAGGACATCAAGCTCAATTGGCTTAACATACTACACAAAACACTGTTCCACCTCCTACTGTGGCGAGTAGCGAATGGGATCTTAAAACCTTGCAAACTCCCATCTAATGCAACGATGGGTCTCTCCTCGTCCAGAGGAAAGGAAAATGAAGAAAACCAAAAATTCATGGAAACAATTAGTCCTAGCGACTGGTACACCATCCAATCCGCAGCCTGTACAACTATGAGACCAGAAGAACTAGATGATGCCTGGCTACTACTGTCAACCACTTGGAAGAGGATCTATGTAGGAGATCCTGGATAGACAGGGAGAACAATGTAGAACAAAACTCAAAATCATTTGGAAAAAAAAGGGGGGGGGGAACCAGGTTTGCTGGCCCGATGGAACCTGGTGGAACCACTGACACTATGGTCCCTAGCTGCCCATCAGGTCTGGAAGTGAACGCATGCCTGTGGCTTCCAGCCAAACAATGGACAGGCATATGAGTTGAACATTTACCTGAGGTAGGTACACTCCTTGGAGAGAACAAGCATGGGAGAAAGAAGGGCTGCTTACACACAGGGAGACAGCTCAGGGAGCAGGAATGCATGGAGGGATGGACACAGGGAAGAGGTAACTGTTGGGAGGAAGTGGGAGGGGAGATGTTGCATTGTGGTAAATTGTGGTTAATGTCATGAGACAAAGTGTATGCGAACTGCTGTATGGAAAGTGTATTTGCTCTGTAAATTTTCACCCAAATCACAATAAAAAGAAAAAAAAGTTGAGCAATGAAAAAAGGAAGACAGAAGAATTCATGCATTTGAATAGTGGCACTAGCAAAGAATACTGAATGTACCATGGACTGCCAGAAGAATGGAAAAATCACTCCTACAAGAAATACAGCCAGAGTGTTCCTTAAAAGGGAGAAGTTAGCTTGCTAACTTTGGACATATCAACAGGAAAGACCAATAGCTAGAAAAGAACATACTGTTTGGTAAATCAGAAAGTCAGCAAAAATGAACCTCCTAAACCCAGGTAAAGCAGCTGTATGTGTGGGTAATGAGCTGTAATACTGAGCTAGTTAACAATGAAGATTAAGAGAATCCAGATGACATAAGAATGGACATCAATTTTGGGGGGAAGGGTGAGACAGTCTCCTATGAAACATAAGCAGGCTCCTTCTCGTATGGCATAAAGCAGAGCATGCATAGTGTGTGGGGGGGAACAGATCAGCTTACTATAAATCTGTTCCTGTTGCTTACTGTTTGCTTTCTGTAAGTAAAAATAATGGCTTTCATTTGCCAACACTGTGTAAGTGTCTTTTGTACAGCTCGATCACACTGGATGGACATAGCTAGTGTCCATGGAGTGGCTGGTACCACTACGTGGAATTCTCATCTCAATAGTCTGGTGGCTACTTGGCATCCGGTGACAGCCTTTATGGCAGCCTGAGTGTGTAACGCAGTTTTGTTCTGTTACACATAAGGTCACCATGAGTCAGAGCTGACTCAATGACAACTAACAATGATTCAATAAGAAAGGGATCAATACTGTAGAAAAATGAACAAAGAAAACACAGATGGATCTTAAACTATGTTCAATCTGAATATTCATAAGGGAAATGAAAATTGCACTGAGATATCATTTTTCATGTATCAGACTAGTAATGATCAAACGCTGGGTAGTCATATTCTCAGCATGATAATACAAAAACACACTCATATTTCAAAACCTAACCAAACCCACTGCTGTCAAGTTGATTCTGACTCAGAGTGACCCTATGACAGAATAGAACTGCCCCATACGGTTTCCATGGCTGTAAATCTTTATGAAAGCAGACTGCCACACCTTTCTCCCACAGAGCAACTGGCAGAGCTATTACAGACATACCACAAGTGGATGGCTTTAATAAAGAGAAATTTATTTTTCACAGTTTAAACCAAAATGAAACCTATGGCCATCAAGTCGATTCTGAATCATAGTGACCCCCATTGGGTTTCCAAGGCTGTAAATCTTTATGGAAGTAGATTCCCTCATCTTCCTTCTGCGGAGTAACTGATTGGATTTGAACAGCCGACCTTCTGATTAGCAGCCAAATGCTTTACTCACTATGTTACTAGAGTTCCTTTTCACAATTTAAACAAAAAAGCCAAACTCATTGCCATTGAGTTGACTCGACTCATAGCGACCCCTCCTTGGGTTTCCAAAGCAGTTATCTCTACAGAAATAGATTGCCCAATATTTCACAACTTTGTTGTTGTTGTTTGCTACCAAGTCGGACCCGACTCATAGCAACCCCTCCTTGGGTTCACAACTTAGGCGGCTAGAATGCTGAACTCAGGGCACTAGCTCCAGGGGAAAGCTTTCGCTCTTGAACATGCACTCTTCTAATTACCTGATCTATGAATATTGGGACATAAGCTTGCCAAAGTCTTTGGCCTGCTGCATGACCTACAGATCTTGGACATGCCAGGCCCACAACTCTTGTGAGTGAATCCCTCTAGAGAACCCAAACCAAGACAAAATTAAGTCAAGAAATTTCTAAAAGGGCATGAGTTTCAGGAATTACAGAATACAATGAATTTGAAAAGACCCACACATAATCATATCATTATGAAATTTCAACATACAGGAAATAAAAAATTCTTTAAAGCTTTCAGAGAAAACGGCTCACATACAAAGGATATGAATAAAAATGTCATTAGATTTCTCAACAATAATATTGGAAATCAAAAAACAATGGAATAGTATTTTTACAATTGAGAGAAATTTATTCTATACTAGAATTCTGCACTCAAACTATCACTCAAACTAAAGTGTTTTACATGTGCAAGATCTCAAGAAGTACTTTCTTTTTAAATTTCTGTGATTTGTGTGAAATTTTACAAAGCAGATTCTTTTTACATTTAATAGTTCATACACATTTAGCTTTGTGACAGATTACAATCCCCATAATTTAACAGCTCTCTTCCCACTTTCTCCCTGTGGTTACTCTTTCCCTGTGTCGTCCTTGCCTATATATTTCTGCCTTGCTGTGCAAATGCTGTCCTTCTGATATTCCATGGCTGAGTGTTCTAAGGAGTGCATCTCCCTGGTGTAGCAGCTCAGCTTCTAGGGTTGTCTACTGTTTGGCTAAGAGCTAAGCCACAGGAATGACTTCAATTCCAGGCCTGAAGGCGACTCGAGGCCATTGTCTTATGGGTTTCACCACTCTCCATCTGACTAGAAACCTGGTCTTTTTTGTTTTTGAATTGTGTTCACTTTTTTTCTCCCACTCTACCCAGGATCTCCAATTTTGATCCCTTTCTAAATGGTTGGCATTGGTCGCCAGGCACCATCTAATTCTTCTGGTCTTACAGTCATATAGGCTGAGGTTCTCTTGGTCCATTGGTCCTTGGGACTATTTCCGTGCATCTTTGATTTTCTTCACTCTTCTTTGTTTTGGACGAGGAGAGACCAATTGTTGGACCTTAGATGGTCACTTGCAAGGTGTGTTCATTTTTAAATTGTGATTTGGGTCAAAGTTTTCAGAGCAAATTCATTTTTCATACAGCAGTTCATACACACTTTGTTTCATGACACTGATTGCAATCCCCATAATGTAATAACTCTCTTCCCACTTCTTCCCTGTACTTGCCTCTACCCTGTGTCCTTCTTTGCTATGCATTTCTGCCACCCAAGCTATATCCCTGTGCAAATACTGTCCTTCTGTTCTCTCATGATGATTCATTATTCTAAGGAGTGTAGCTACCTGGTGTAAACGTTCATCTGATATGCCTGTCTATTGTTTGGCTGGAACCCCCAGAAGTGAGTTCTATTCCAGGCCTTAAGGGTGAGGATTCAGAGTCTCAAGGGTCTCATTAGGCTCTATCAGATCAGTAGGGCTGGTCATTTTTATGATTTTGAGTTTTGTTCCAAATTGTTCCCCCATTCTATCCAGAATCTCTTGCACTGATCCCTTTCTCAATGGTTGATAGTGGTAGCTGGGCAACATTTAGTTCTTCCAGTCTCAAGGTCATATAAGCTTAGGTTTGCATGGGCCACTAGTCCTTTGGACAAATTGTTTCCATGAGTCTTTGTTTTTCTTCATTCTTCATTTCTCTGGGCAAGGAGAAACCAATTGCTGTATCTAGATAGACACTGCAAGAAGCAGCATTTTTTTTTTTAAGCTGTTACAGGAAAATGCTGTGTTCAAATTGGAGCATAAGAAACAGGAAGGCAAGTATGATGGCAGAATAGGCAGAAAGACTGCACAGATCCTCTTCAACAAAGAAAAGTGGAACCAATTAACACAGATACAGAAGATAAGCCTGGACCCCTGAGCCTTGACTGAAAGGATACAGAAGCAGACTAAACTCCAACTAGCAGAAGAATTTACATGAAAACACCAAAAAAGGAGACATATGGAGCTGCGGTCTGGCAGTGATCCTGACAGCACAGACAGCTTAGATATGGTCAAGTGGTGGTAGGATCTAAGAATTGACCTAAAAATCAGCCCTGTTAGCCAGGGACTGCACAGAGGCCTGCTCTGGCGGCTGGTGAATAAACGGGGAAGCAGCAAAGAGGAAGGGTGACTTCTGACTGTTCGGAGGGCACAGCCATTTTGAACATTTACAAGCGGCTTGACCATTTTGGATATTTAAAGCAACAGCATAGCGTTCTCCCTTATTTCAGGGACTTAAGAACAGGCTCCAATTGCCAGGAACACCAAGAACATTCTGGAGGCGGACGACTGGAAAGGTGCGACAATCCCCTTGTTACTCTTATACCCCACACCCTCTTGGTGAACGGAGATGTGGCCATCCTGCACTCCCACCCACTTTCTGGGCTGCCAGGAATTCCATCTCAGTCTGTGTGCTCAGACGGAACCTGGGTGCCCCGACCCAATTTTTTTTTTCCTTTTTTCTGTTTTTGTCTGTTTTAAAACAACTATTATTTTTGCCCTTTATACTATTATTCTTTACTCTTCCCCCCCAGGTTCTAGTCTGAGCTTTTTATCTTTTCCCTGTTCCTGGTTGCAATTTTTTTCTTTCTCGTGTTTTTTTTTTTTTTTTCTTTTGCATTTTTCCCATTTTTTTCTTCATTATTCTCCTTCTCTGCCTTTTTTCTCTTATTGCCCTCTCCCCAGACATTGCAGTTTTTTTTCTTTACCCCCCCCCCTTTTTTGGTTACGGTTCCTGTACCTGATTACACAGTGTATTTTTTGTCCATTGGCTTTTACTTTTTTGATGGTTATTCAATTGTTAGTTTTGTCTAGCTGAGTGGAAGACAGCAACGGTCCCCATAAGACACAACTACACCCACACCTCCTGCAGCTTCACTTATGGAGTGAGAGCCACGACATCCTTCTCCACCAACCGGCCAGTGATAAACAACCACAAAGAAGGGCCTGACTCACCCTTGGCTACTCTTCACAAACAGTTAACAGAGACCTAAATACAACAATGCCATGATGTCTCAAAAACAACAGGCCATCACAGCCCACACAAAGAAGAAAGATAAAGTGGTAGAAACAAGGGAACAGGATACAGACCCAGAACATACCCTTGAGGAAGAAGCAGCATTAGAACTCTCTGATAAGGAATTCAAAAGAATTATATTTAGGTATCTTCAAAGATTGAGAGACAGGTAAGGAAAACACAGAAAAAACCCTAGAAAAATTCTGGAAAAAATATAGGAATGAAATGACAAAATAAATGAAAAATTAGAAATGATTCTAAATCTACAGAGAGAAATCCAGAAGATTAATAGAAATAACACACTGAAAGGGAAAAGGAGTAGAACTGATGCAATGGAAGACAGAATTAATGACACTGAAGACAAATACCTGAACACTTCTTTGGAAAGGGATCAATCAGAAAAAAGATCAAAACAAAATGAAGCAAGCCTAAGGTTCATGTGGGATACCATCAAAAGGAATAACCTACCTGTTACTGGAATTCCACAACAGGAAGAGAATAATAAAACCACAGAAAATTGTCCAAGATTTGTTGGAGGAGAACTTCCCTGATATGATAAAAGATGAGAATATATCCATTCAAGAAGTCCAACGAACCCCAGACAGGATAGACCCCAGAAGAAAATCACCAAGACATGTCATCAAACTCACCAAAACCAAAACCAAAGAAAGAATCCTGAAAGTAGCATGGGAAAAGCAAAACGTTACTTACAAAGGACAACCAGTAAGAATAAACTCTGATTTCTTAGCAGAAACTGTGCAAACAAGAAGGCAATGGGATAGTATATAAAACCCTGAAAGAAAAATTTTCAACCAAAATTGTATACCCAGCAAAACTGCCCTCGAATATGATGGTGAAATTAGGAGATTTCCAGATAAGCAGAAAGTAAGGGAATTTGTTAAAACCAGATCAACCTTACAAGAGATACTAAAGAGAGTCCTTTGAACAAGAAAACCAAAAATAGCAAATAACAACCGACCATTAATACACAAGATGACATAATCCAGAAAACCACAGCTGTGGACATATCCAAAGTAAAATAAGCTTACAAGATTTAAACAGGGAACCAGAGACATCAATTGGCAAGTGAGGACAACTACAAACCAAAAAGAGGGAAAATACAGTGTAGTTACAGAACTTCTAAATGGTGAGGACATTATGAGTTGCAAGATAGGACTATTCTAATCTCGGGGAGAAAATTATAAATCACATGTTAACCTCAAAGAAAAATGATAAACCTTCACATCACAATAAAAAAGAAGACAAGCACAAATATTCAGCAAATACTAAAACAACAGCAACAAAGGACATGACAACATAATTCATACATGAAATGAGCTCAGCACAGAAAATATGGAACAAAGAAACCATGGACACCATGAAAAAACACATAACAAGATGACA
>NW_006921711.1:2068454-2073783 GCF_000298275.1 Orycteropus afer afer | reverse complement strand
TGAACATGAAGATATAACCATAATAAACACCTATGGACTCAATGAAAGAGCCCCAAAGAAAGAAGACAACGAGGGCTCTAAAAGAAGAGCAAAAGGAAGTCTAAGATTGATGGTGAAGCAAGGACACCTGTTGCTACCTAGCAACCAGTCTTGTAAATAGGTGGAGGAGGCACTCTAGAATGGATGTTTCATAGAAAGGAAAAATTTAAAAAATGGGAATTAAAAAAGAAAAAGAGACAGGCAATTTAACTGGGGGTGGAGTGGGGGATCTCAGCATCCTATATGACTCACATGTAAGGTATATATATATATATTTACATAATCATAATTTTTTATATAAATTGAGAGGATGGAGAGAACAAAGATAGGTACAGGTAGGAGAGTTAAATATCTGAAAAACAAAATATAAAAAGCATGTCTCTTATAATTCTTTAAAAAGAAATCCAGAGAAAAACAGAACATAATACCAAGAAAAACAAGAATATTAGTATTTTTGTTTCAAAATGTAAAAATTACACACATGAAAGAAAATATACAAAAATTAATAGTTGCTGTTAAACCTGATGATGCTATGGCAGTTCACCCAGACTTTAAAATACTATCTTTAACTTGTTCTATGTTAATAATTGTTGAAACTGGGTGATGGGGACATGGGGGTTCAGTATTATATTATCTCTACCTTTGTGTACATTTGAAATTTTCCCTAAAAGAAGTTAAAAATAAAATAAAATTATTGTTCTCTGGGTTCTACCAAAACCCATCAATATGCTGTCTACAGGAGACACACCTTAGAGACAAAGACAAAAACAGATGAAAAATCAAAGGCTAGAAAAAGATATATCAAGCAAATGGCAACCATAAAAGAGCAGGAATGGCAATATTAATTTCTGATCAAATTGACTTTAAGACAAAAACTACCATACGAGACAAGGAAGGACATTATATAATGATTAAAGGATCAACTGAACCATTTCTCTTTGTGCAATCATACTGGGGATACTTTTGATCACAATGAAATTTCAATCACAGTACATGTAGAGAAAGACACTGCTTGAACAATTTTCACCTCCTTTTATTTCCTAAATAATTAAAAATACCATATATTAAACATTTACCAGCCCTCTGCCCACAGACAGGAATCTTCAGCTGTCTCAACCACATGATGGGGCAGACTGCAGAGAGGTTTGGTGTGAAACCAAGTCCCTGCAGGGACAACAACTACATGACTAACCTACAGGGATAATGGTCCTGTCTCATATCATTTCATTCAATTTTTGCAATGAGGGCTCATCATAACATCTAATCACAGTTGTTGTTGTTTTTTGTTTTAATCTTATTTGCAACACTGAGGACTAAGAAATACTCCTACAGTACTTACACGCCAGGCACTATTTTAAGTGTTTCTACAAACATTAACTCATTTATATTCTACCTTCTAGAAAAACTAGTATCAAAACAACAACAAAACCAAACAATTTTCAAAGAGAGCTTCGACAGAAAATCTTTAAATAAAGCAAGTAATAAAATTTCAACAAAGGATATTGAGACACAGCAAAATATTCCTCTCCTCATCACAGTTGGCACACTATTTCTTAGGGGCACACAGACGTTGGCAAACCTTACTTAAGAACAGCACAATCTGTCAATCCCATCTGCTTACTATCAAAAGGATGATGTAGTGTCAACAGTGTCTTAGGGCCATGGAGAAGATTTTCCCCCAAGGGTTTCTGAAAACCAGTATGCTGCTACAATGATTAATAAAGTAATATAATAATTTCTAAGGTTTTTTTTTTTTTTTTGGTGAGTTCTATATGCCAGACACTATACTAGCAGATTAATATGCTCTATATCATTTAATTCTAGTAATTTACTATGGTTAACAATGTAATTCTCATTTTACAGTTGAGAAAATTGAGATACCTAGTATATTTAGACCACACAACTAAGTGGCAAGCCAGGTTCACTAAAAGAAAACTAGCCTACAGCTTGCATTTTTAAATGCTAGGTTCAAGTGGCTAATGCATTAAAATAAAATTTTTCCTCTTTCTTAAAAATCAAAAATATTTCTATAAGTGGTTGGGTGCTTAAAAGGCAATACTAATGCAGTGGGGTACCCTGGATTGGAACCTGGAACTAAAAAAGTAAATGACTAGAAAAACAGGTAGTTCTAAAAGTCTTAAGTTGACTTAATCAAATAGAAGCAAGGTTAGTTTCTTAGTTTTGACAAATGTACCACAGCAATATAAGAAGTTAACATGAAGGAAATTGGGTAAGTAGACTGTGGGAACTTGCTGTCCTATCTCTACAACTTCTCTGTAAATCTAAAATTATTCCAAAGTGCATGTGAACTGTTATATGGAAAGTGAATTTGCTCTGTAAATTTTTACCCAAATCACACACACAAGAAGTTAAAAGTTGTAGGTAAACCTCAGTTAAGGAGATACCTCATTCCAAACAAAAAGGCTGGCTATGGAAAAATCTCTCCATCTGTGATTTGGCCAGTCATGCTACAGCAACTTAGAAATGTATCCTAAAATTACCAAAATGATAAAATACTTAGAAACTCTGGCCTAGTGATTCTATTACTGAGAAGTTATCTTAAAGAAATAACCCAAACTGCACACAAGTGTTATTGTATTGTTATTTTAAAACATTAAAAATACCAACAAATAGAACCTATCAGCACACTAAGAAAATAATAATCCTCTAATTAGTAGCAATTCACCCTAATAACAGAGCAAAAGAAAAAAACCTTTGGGTACCATAATGTTCATTACAGTGTTACTGTAAACTGAAAAATAACTTGCATTCCCTATAACAGAGGAATGGAATAAATCTACAGTAGTGGTTCTCAACTGGGGACATTTTGGAACCCCAGAGGCCATCTGGCAATACCTGGAGACATCTGGACTGTCACAGCTAGGAGTGGGGTTGTTGTTGTTATGTGTCGCCGAGTCAGACCCGACTCATAGTGACCCCTCCTTGGGTTGCTGAGGCAGTATCCCTACGGAAGTAGATTGCCCAACCTTCCTTCTGAGGGGTAGGGTAGGGGTGGAATTTGCTACGGAAATCTAGTCAGCAGAGACCAGGGATGCTGCTAAACATCCTACAATGCACAGGACAGCCCCATAACAAATAAGAGTTCAAAATGTCAATACTTCCAAGGTTGAGAAATTCTAATCTACAAGATGAATTTATACAGCTACTTAAAAAAAGTGGAGCAGTATCAAAGACTTCAAGGAAGCAAAGTGTGACACAAAGAATGTAATCAATGTCACTAAATTATATATGTAGAAACCATATAATTAGTGTATGTTTTGCCATGCAAATTCCTAACAACAAAAATAAAGAAAAAAAATCAGCTGGTAGTAAGTAACCAAAACCCCCTGCCATTAAGCTGATTCTGACTCATAACTACCCTACAGGACAGAGCAGAACTGCCCCATAGGGTTTCTAAGGCCATAAAGACCGCCTCATCTTTCTCCCACGGAGCACCTGGTAGATTTCAATCACCAACCTTTTGGTTAGAAGCCAAATGCTTTAACACTGTTGTCACCAGAGCTCCTAATCTATGACTTGGTATCTTGGAAAGTTTCAGGAATTAGAAGCATTAAACACCTGTGAAGTTGTGGCTGTGACTAGGGCTGAAGCAGTAGAAATGGGTGAAATTATGTTTACAGATCTCATCATTTCACCTTCTCAAGACAGCTTGCAAGTGCCTTTCCCCTACCTTGGCATTCCCACTACTAAATAACAAATTATCCCAAAATTTAGTGGTTTAAATACAGTCATTTTATTTTGCTCATGATTTTGTCACTCTGGAATACAGGTAGGGCTCAACTGGGCAGCTGTCACTTGGGGTTTCTCTTATTACTATACACAGATATTACCTGGGGTGATAGTCATCTAAAGGCGCAATCACATGATTGGTTCTTGATGCTAGCAGTTGGCTGGGAATTCAGCTAACAGCACCTCTATGTGGCCTCTCCAATATGACAATCTCTGGACAGTCAGGCTTCTTACCAGACAGCTCATTTCCCTCAAAAAGGATGTTACAGAGAAACTGAAGAGGCTACATGATCTCTTTTCTTTTTAAATTGTGACTTGGGGAAAAGTTTATAGAGCAAATTCACTTTTCATACAGCAACTCACATACACTTTGTATAATGACACTGACTGCAATTTCCTACAATGCAACAGCTCCCCTCCCACTTCCTCCCGATAGTTACATCTTCCCTGTGTCCCTCCCTCACATACACTCCTGCCCCCTAAGCTATGTTCCTGTGCATACACAGCCCTTCTATTCTACCATGACTAATCTCTCCAAGGAATGTATCTACCTAATGTAACTGTTCAGCTATATGCCTGTCTTTTGTTTGGCTCAAAGTACACGGCTTCTCTTCACCTAGCCTCAGCAGTCACATCTGCTGTATACTGTTACAGCAAGCTACTAAGGCCAGTTTAGATACAGTTCAGATACCTCTCAAAAGGCAAATTAAAAAGATTTTGCAGTATGTATTAAAACCACCATATATGACAAAAAGACTGTAGATTCACTCTGAAGATTCAACTAGAAAAGATCTAGATGTAGAGATACCAGATTTAGCTGAGAGCAAGTGCAAAGCCTTACTGAAAACTGGGAAATAAATCTGCCTAACAGATAGTGAACTCCCAGCCTTCTTTCCAACTCAACTCCCTGAAATCTTATAATCCTCAGGCAGGCAGCGGTTAGGTTCCAATCTAGGGAAATTCAATAGTTCCAGAGAAAATACCTACAGATTACTAACACATTGAAATACTCCACAAAATGGTCAGGCTTCCACAATCATCCCATAGCAAGGCCAGCCTAACGACAATTCCTGTCCATCCACACAGGTCTCCAAACTTGAACATGAATAGATATCCAAGGAATACCAGATACTGAAAGAAAATATTTAACATGAAAAACAGAATAAATCAAACAAGAAGCAAGTAAACAAACAAACAAAGGTACCAGAGAAAACAGTGCAGGAAGTTGAAAAAAACTAAACTATCCTTAAGAGAAGTAAGAGTATTGTAGTCATGAAATGGAAGCTCTGGCGAGACAGCGGTTAAGTGCTTGGCTGCATTCCTAATGGTCCGCAGTTAAAACACACCAGCCGCTCCACAGGAGAAAGATGAGGCAGTCTGCTTCTGCGAAGATTACAGCCTTGGAAATCTTATGGGACTGTTCTGTTCTGTTCTATAGGAGCTCTTGGTAGCATAGTGCCTAAGGCACTTGACTGCTAACCAGAAGGCTGGCGGTTCAAACCCACCAGCCACTCCTCGGAAAGAAGGTTGGGCAATCCTA
>NW_006921711.1:2066553-2068354 GCF_000298275.1 Orycteropus afer afer | reverse complement strand
CCTCGGAAACCCAAGGAGGGGTCACTATGAGTCAGGGCCGACTCGACGGCAAATAACAACAACAACAACATGATTCAGAATCAACGACGGCAACGAGTTTGGGTGCATCATAAAAAATAAAATTTATAAAAAAAGAACAGTCAGAGAAAGAAAGAAATTAAAAATTATGAAAGTTTTAAAATGCTAATTAGCAAATCAAGTTGGAAATTATACCTCAAAATTAGAATTATACACACAAACACACACATGGAGACTTCATAAGAGAATAAAAATAAGAACATTTTAGAATTACCCCAGGGCCCGATACCCAACAAACAGATGTTCCAGAGAGAAAAGGAAAAACAAATTTATCAAAGAAATGATTCAAAAAAGTTTCTCAGAGCAAAACATGACTTTTAAGATTGAAAGTAATTAGCAAAATTGGTCAAAGTACACCACAACAAAATGCATAACTGAAATTTCAACGCAGTGGTGATACAAAGGTAAAACCAACATTCCCAGAGGGAAAAAACAGGTCACACAGAGAATGAGGAAACAGAACAGCATCAGAAATCTGAAGCATAGTATCTGGTAAAGCAAAGATACACATAACTTTCTGGTGGGATTGTTGTGCTATTAGAGTATTTACTCTAGAGAACGTCTCACACACAATATACATGAAGAGAGGCAAACAATGATGCTAATTCAATGTATTACTCTAAGGAAGTCAAAAATGTATGAGTACATGTACATATGTCACCATAAAGGAGCTCTGATGGCACGGTGGTAAAAACATGTGGCTATTAACCAAAGGTTGAGGGTTTCTACTAATGGGTTCTTGGGAGAAAAATGAGGCAGTGTGCTTCCGTAAATATTCATAGCTTTGGAAACCTTGTGGGGCAGTTCTACCCTATAGGGTCGCTATGAGTTGGAATCAACTGGACAGCAGTGGGCTTTTGTGGGTTTTTTTTTTGGGGGGGTGGAGGGTGGGAGTGGGGGTAGGGGTGGTATCATCATGAATAAATTCCAAAAACAATGTTGAAGAATAAAGTTAGGTGGAAAAGGATATACACATAAAATATGTTGCCATTAAAAAAAAAATTAATTTGCAAAACATGAATAGATGAATTCAGAAAATGTTGCTAATACTTTTTACCTTTTTGAGAGCAGTTTTAAGCAAATATCATAAAATGTTAATGTTTGTTACAGATACTGGTGATGGTAACAAGAATCAACCTAAATTTTCAGCTGCAAGACTATTCAAATAAACTGCATACATAGATAACAAAGTTCAAATCTTAATAAAATTTTACTGCAACACAATTAATTCTGTACAAACTTCTCTTATTATTAAATGTCACTAATACTTTCCTTGACAAATATTATGGTAAAACTTAGTGAACTCAAAAATAGAGGCACTTGCTCTGCTCAACGTACAGAGTTTGAAAATGCTATGTAAATACATACGGAGAACAGAAACTGTTTAGCCAAAACAAATGTCACTTCTATTTTAACACACGCCTTTTCTAACACTTACAGATAAAAGATAAACTCACTTAAATTTATCTGGCTATTAAATTTTCTGAGAGTTCTTTAAAATTACCAAAAAAGGGAAAAAATGAAACAAAATAAAAAGACAAGAAAGAATAGGCAAACGTATAGAGACCAAAGTTCATTAGTTGTTCCCAGGGGCGGGGGAGGTTGTTTATGGAGTACTGAGTTTTGGTGTATGGTGACAGAAAATCACACTGATTAAGGGTAGCATTGCACAGTCAAGTATTTGCTGTCAAAAAGTTGTATAGCTGTAAAAAAAAAAAAAAAA
>NW_006921711.1:2050024-2057973 GCF_000298275.1 Orycteropus afer afer | reverse complement strand
TATGGAGAGGTAGACACTGGGAAGAGGTAACTATGGGGAGGAAGTGGGAGGGGAGCTGTTGCATTGTAAATTTTGGTCAATGACATGAGACAAAGTATATTATGTGAACTGCTGTATGAAAAGTGAATTTACGCTGTAAATCGTCACCCAAATCAAAATAAAATTAAAAAAAAAAACAAACTCTGCAATCTGCAACTGTCCATCCAAGGTACAACAACTGACCTCTATTCATCTGGAGCAAAAGAGGAGGAAGGAAAGTCAACAAGAGCAGGAGGATATGGAATGTGTGGCTACCTGCCTCCTTGAACAACTGCTCCCTTTGCCATGAGACCAGAACTACATAGTGCCCAGGTATCATTACTGACATTTTAATCAAAGATTCTTTTGAAGAGCCCTTATCAAAAGGGAGAAAATGCAGAAAAGAATTTCAAATTCTAATAGAATCCAGACTTCTAGAGCCAGGGAGGCTGGATGAATCCCTAAAGCTATTGTCCTGAGATAATCTTTATACCTTAAAGCAAAAATATGTCCTGAAGTGCTCTAAAAACCAAACAATAGTTTAGCTTAACTTAATGTCTGCCTTGAACACTGTGTTCTTTTAAGATCTATGAAAATGAAAAGGACTTGAAGCACTTACTGATGAAGAGCAAAGACTACAGCCTTCATTATGGATTATACCTCCATTTAAAAGAAAACAAAAATCCTCACTACCCGAACAATAAGGAACATCATGATAAATGGAGAAAAGACTGAAGCTGTCAAGGATTTTATTTTATCTGGATCCATAATCAATGCCTACTGAAACAGCAGTCAAGAAATAAAATGATGTATTGCAGCACTGGGTAAATTTGCTGCAAAAGACCTCTTTAAAATGTTTAAAAGCAAGATGTCTCTTTGAAGACTGAAGTTTGCCTGCTCACCTCATATGTATGTGAATGCTGGATAATGAATAAGGAAGACCAAAGAAGAACTGCTGTGTCTGTACAATGGTGTATTGGCAAATATTAAGCATAGTGTGGACTGCCCAAAGAATGAACAAATTTGTCTTGGAAATAGTACAGTGGGAATGCTCCTTAGAAGCAAGGATGGTGAGACTTTGTCACTTGTACTTTGCTCATATTCTGACGAGAGATCAGTCTCTGGAAAAGGACATCATACTTGGTAAGGTGCAGGGTCAGAGAAAAAGAGGAAGACTCTCAATGAGATGGATTGACACAGTGACTACAAAAACAGGCTCCAGTGAGCTACGGGACATGGCGAGGGGTAGGAGGGTGCTAGGACCTGACATCCTGCTGTAAAGGGAATTTCAACAAGACATCTTTATAAAAATTCAGTAATCAGAATCCTCAAAGACTAAAACTGGTAAGAACAGGGTATTATGAAAACTGAATACAACGCTTATCTCTTCAGATTTAATCACATGAATATCCCCCTATACTTCCTCCAAAAAAGCTTTGCTGGACAGTTTTTGAAGGTTAAGTCAAAGCAACATCCCAAACTGTACAATAAATACAAAGAAAAGGTAAACATCATGAAGCAATTTAGGAAACGCAGCATTTAGCCAGAAAGTATTCCAAAAACAACTGAAGAGGGAGAGGGAGAGAAATTAGCAAAGAAATAATACAAGAAAATATCTGTATCAAATACTAAACATTAGTCTTAAATGCGTAAATGAAAAGTGAAGAACACTCTCCCTTCATTAATCTCTCACAGAAACTCCTTCCTCCCAAATTCTTTCAGAATTAAATCAAAAGTACTTCTAAATTCTGGTGAATTGTAGTATCAGCAGCATTTCCATTAATAAAATATTTTGAGATAATAATTGATATGGAAAACTCAAAAGGGTTTATATATATAGAGAGAGAGAGTCCTACACATATATGTTATATACATATATAAATTGATACTTAGCAGTTATTATAATAATAGTTGCAAATATATGTCTTGATCACACCCAACTCCAGCAATAAACAAATGTTTCTGATATGCTAGAAGGCTTAAGAATCCCCAAAAGGTTACACACTACAGCTTCATATGTAGTATGGAACTCTTCTGCAGTGGACAATTTGGCCTTTTGGTCCTTGTTCTTAGAGCAGGAGCACACTTGAGGCCAATGAGTGGTGGAAGCTGACTCAACCAAGAGAGATCACTTGGGGGTTGACACTATGCTAAGTTTCAGGAGACTTACAGTGAAGCCAATAAAAGCCTGGAAAGACAGACTCACTGGAGCTCTCTCCAAGTTAGAGGGTACAATCATTCTGCTCTCAGAGAAGGGAGAGAGTACATCCCCAAGGGACACAGAAGCTCTATGCTGAAACTGCCTCCACCATCCTAGTCCCAGGATAGAGACATCAGTCCAGGCCATAAGAGACTGGGAATTCTTCAGAAGAGACTGGCACTATTAACAGCAGAAATTGTACCCAGTAAAGTGCAAAACTGGGAGAAACAGCAGCAGAGGCCAGAGAAAGCAGAAGCCGGAGTCTGCTGAAAAGAGAAGTTGCAGCAGATCAGTGTGATAGCAGTGGGCTGAAAACTGTAACACACTTAGGGCTGTGACAGCACAAAAGCAGTAGAGACCAGGAGTGGGTCTGGCAGTATCAGAAACCCCTTCCAAGGGGCAGGGTGCCCAAATAGGGGTTGCCCTCAAAATAGTTCTGCTTGGAGAGCTATTGTGGTGCCAGCCCTGAGGCTGCTGGTTGAGACGTGGTCCAGCAACAACAGGAGGCACAGCCAGACAAGAGAAGCCACAGAGAGAAAGAGAGAACCTGGTAAGACATACCTTCCCAGTGATGTAACAGTGAACATCAGTTTCTATTTGTTTGCTATCTATTTTCCACCATGAAACTGTTACTTACTGTTTGCTAACTACTCTAATAATTAAAACAGATTTCACTATTGCCAAAGGGTCTCAACTTGATTGGATGAAATAGACACAGCATGTAGTCCTTCATTGAGCAGCACACTTGAGATTAAACAGAAATTTCAATTTCAGTCCAACTGTACCACTTTTTAATCTTCCCCTAAACCTCTCAATAAGGTAGGTCATAAAATGAAAATAGCATGTCCTGGGTTTGTAGTGGTATTTTGCTTTAGCCATAAATTTATTCTGAGAAAATAAAATACTGTTTTATTTTGTTCACTGTGTCTACATTTTCAGACTACATGCATATCTAAATTGTGAAGAATGTGTATTGAGACTGTATCAGAAACATGAAATTAGCATTAAATAAACTTTAAGTCAGTAGTTCTTAAAATATGGCAAGCCATCATACAAAAGAGGAATTCATTAAATATCACTTACAGAGTTACTATGAGTTGGAATCGACTTGATGGCAGGCAGTGGGTTTTGTGTTTTTCCTTTTTAATGAAGCTTTTTCAAATTATACAAGATTACGATATACCCCTACTCTCTTTACCATGTGCATAATTTTAAACTATAGGGATACAACTATAGCCTTGAACATGGATGAATCTCACTAACAAAATGTTCAAAGAAACAAAGAGTATATACTACATGATTCCAAGTATATGAAATATAAGAACACACAGAAGTAATCTGTTATCAGAAACATAAAATGTCTAAAATAATTACAAAGAAACCTAATAATATTACTGCAGTAATCAAAGTATTAAATACTACTGTGACTTGAGGGAACTCTGATGGCGTAGTGCCTAAGGCATCTGACTGCTAACCCGAAGGCTGGTGGTTCAAACCCACCAGCCACTCCTCAGAAGGAAGACTGGGCAATCTACTTCCATAGATAAACTGCCTCAGAAACCTAAGGAGGGGTAGCTATGAGTCGGGATCAACTTGACGGCAGTGAGTTGAGTTGAGGTGACTATGACTTGGGGAGCTCTGGTGGCCTAGTACCTAAGGCACCTGACTGTTAACCAGAAGGCTGGCGGTTCAAATCCACCAGCCCCTCAGAAGACTGGGCAATCTACTTCCATAGAGATACCGCCTCAGAAACGCAAGAAAGGGTCGCTATGAGGGCTTACACAGATAATTGAAGAAAACACTAAATTTCAATTGTTGTTGTTGTTGTTTGCCATCGAGTCGGCCCCGGCTCACAGCGACCCCTCCTTGGGTTTCCGAGGCAGTATCACTATGGAAGTAGGAATGCCCAACCTTCCTTCCGAGGAGTGGCTGGTGGGTTTGAACTGGCAGCCGTCTGTTAGCAGTCAAATGCCTTAGACGCTATACCACCAGAGATCCTCCAACTATACAGGTTCCCCAATTTTATCCACAGATTCCTTGAGGATCTGTAGGCCCAGCTTAAGAACCCTTAATTTAGTCTGTGAAAAGAGCAATTTGCTGAGGTATGGGGAGTCAGGCAAAATATATCAGGTAGTAAGTTTTGAGTATGTTCAGTACAGATACTGAAAAGTATGCAATCACCTTGCAGAAACCCATCTGGCCTATGGTCTTGGTTCCTGGGCATCAGACCAACACCTGAGGCTAATGAGTGAGATGCTTACCAGCTCAAGAGTGATAAGGTCTTGAGACCTGGTGTAATCTATCATGGCTACATGATGAGGCCAACAAAGGCTTTGGAAGACAAAAGCTCAGGGAACTTTCCGTTTGGTGACCATGCATAGGAGAGGGCAGTGCATCTCTCTTTGAAACATGGAAGCTTGGCACAGAGACCCCTCCCAGACTTCATCCTATGTATCTCTATTTATATCTTTTTTTGGTTATAATAAATCTGGAGTAAATGTGGTATGTTGTTGTTAGGTGCTGTTGAGTCAGTTCAAACTTGGTGACTCAATGAGCAACAACAACAACAAAAACACTGCCATCCTGCATCATTCTCACAATTGTTGCTATGTTTGAACCCAATACTGTAGCCACTGAGTCAATACATCTCATTGAGGGCTTGCTCTTTTTCACCGATCCTCCACTTTACTAAGCATGATGTCCTTCTCCAGGGATTAGTTCCTCCTGATAACATGTTCGAAGTACGTGAAACAAACTCTCAACATCCTTGCTTCTAAGAAGCATTCCACTGTACTTCTTTCAAGACAAATTTGTTCATTTCTTCTGGCAATCGATGGTATATTCACTATTCTTTGCCAACACAATAATTTAAATGCATCAATAGGTCTTTATCTTCCTTATTCATTGACCAGCTTTCACATGCATGTTAGGCGATGGAAAATACCATGGTTTGGGCCAGGTGCACCTTAATCCTCGAAGTGACATCTTTGCTTTCTAACACTTAAAAGAAGTCTTTTGCAGCAGATTTGCCGTATGTAGCATGTTGTTCGATTCTATGGGGGTTGGCTGTGTGATTGTGGATCCTTGTAAAATGAAATCCTTGACAACTTCAATATTTTCTCCATTTATTATGATGTTGCTTATTGGTCAAGTTGTGAGGCTTTCTGTTTTATGTTGAGGTATAATCCATATGGAAGGCTGAGTCTTTCATCTTCATCAGCAGTGCTTCACAGTTCTCTTTGCTTTCAGCACACAAAGTTGTATCATCTGCATATCTTAGATTGTTAATCAATCTTCCTCCAATCTTAAAGCTGTGGTCTTCTTAATACAGTTCAGCTTCTTGGATTATAAACATAACATGCTTTCTGTGAATTCTGCATCATTCCAACATCCCAAAGGAGTAGAGAGGGCTGGCTAATCTGAAGTGGAAGGAGTCATGTGGACTCCAGAGTTTGCAGCTGGTACCCACTGAACAACCCCAGGTGGCTGGGGAAGAGACACAGAAGGGCTGGGTGGGCAGCTGGAGTCTGAACTGAGCAGAGAAGGGAAGCTGAGATTTCCACAGGATGTAGCTGGTGTACAGAGTGGGATTTATTATCCACCACACAATGTGGAGCCAGAGGTGGTAATCTTAGTCTCTCTAAGATTCACACAGACAGCTTTTAGACAGCCAAGTGGAGATACTATAGGCAGTTGTATATATAGGAACATGGAGGTCAGAAGAGAGATCAAGGCTGAAAAAAACTGGGGAGCATTTAGTAGTAATTAAACCATGGAGACTGGAATAGGCATAATTCAAAAAGAGGCTGAAGAAGTAAGTTCTAAAGCACTCCAACACTGAAAGGTCAGGAGAGGAGATGGAAGCAGTAATAAAAGATAGCAACCACAGTTTTAAGAGGTGAACCAAAAGTACGATATCCTTAAAGACCCCAAAAAAAAAAGTTTTACAGACAAGGATGTCATTAACTCTGTCAAATGTGGCTAATGTTCTATCACAGAGAATGACCACTAAATAACTATTAGAGCAGCAGACATCTATTGCAAGCTTACTATGTACTAGAAATTGTTCTAACATATATACATGAATTAACTCATTTAATCCTTACAACAATCCTATGAATAAAGTATTATAAACTTTACAGTAGTTGATGAAATACAGAGATTAAGAAACTTGTCAAGGACACAGTTATTAAGTGGTACACCTAAGATACTAACTCATATAGTCCAAACCAAAGCCAGTCCTCTTAACTACCATCCCTTACTGCCTATCTCTCATTATTGGTCAAAAAGCTTCTGCTAATTCTCTTTCTTCTGAAGCAGGCAGGGATACCCTCTGTTATATGTTAGTGATAGAGAAGTTGTAGCTCTGAGTTTGGGGGCACAGGAGCAGAGCGTGAGGAAAGCAGGCCTTCTGGTCTCCTTTGGTTCTAGGCCATGTAGACCCATCTAGCTTTACATAAAACTTATCTCCAATAACCAGCTATACTTGATTCTTGAGGCCATATCTCCAACCAATAATTACATGTTACTGTGTCTTACTTATCCTACTCTACACAGATACTTGCTTCTAGAAACTCATGAAAAACATATTCTAAGGAAGAATATGGATATTCTTCATTGAATGGACTGATTTCATATTTCCTGGCAGGAAAATATAGTAGTTATGCAGATGAGAATTCTGAGATTATGGTAGTGATGGCAGGAGCAGTTTTAATATTTGCCCCCCCAAAAAGCATAAAATGGCCAACATACAATATTGTATATACATGTGGACTTTGCCAGATGGAGCACACAGGAATCAAATTAACTACATGTGTGGCAAGAGGCAATGGAAAAGCTCAGTATCTTTAGCCAAAACAAGGCCAGGAGCTGATTGTGGAACAGACCGTCAAATACTCAATATGCAAGTTCAACTTGAAGTTGAAGACAATTAAAACAAGTCCACAAGAGCCAAAATATGACCTGGAATACATCCCTCTTGAATTTAGAGACCATCTAAAGAATAGATTTGATGCATTGAACACCAATGACCGAAAACCTGAAGAATTGTGGGATGATATCAAGAACATCATCCATGAAGAAAGAAAGGTCATTAAAAAGACAGGAAAGGAAGAAAAGGCCAAAATAGATGTCAGAAGAGACTATGAAATTTGCCCTTGAGCAGACAGGAGTTAAAGCAAATGGAAGAAATGGCAAGATAAAGGAGCTGAGGAGAAAATTTCAAAGAGTAGCTCAAGCAGACAAAGCCAATTACTTTAATGAAATGTGCAAAGACCTGGAGTTAGAAAACCAAAAGGGAAGAACACACTCAGCATTTCTCAAGCTGAAAGAAGTGAGGAAAAAATTTAAACCTCCAGTTGGAACACTGAAAGATTCTATGGGCAAAATACTGAATGAAGCAGGAAGCATCAAAAGAAGATGGAAGCTTGGAAGGGGATCTATCTAGGAGACCCTTGATAGAGAGGGAGAACAATGTGGAACAAAACTCAAAATCATTTGGAGGGGAAAAAAAAAGGTTGGGGGGACCAGGATTGCTGGTCCAAGAGAGCCTGGTGGAACCACTGAGACTATGGTCCCTAACTGCCCTTCAGGTCTGGAATTGAACCCACACCTGTGGTTTCCAGCCAAACAAAATACAGGCGTATGAGTTAAACATTTACCTCAAGGACATACACTCCTTGGAGAGAATAATCATGGGAGAAAGAAGGGCTGCTTATGCACAGGGAGACAG
>NW_006921711.1:2017969-2049374 GCF_000298275.1 Orycteropus afer afer | reverse complement strand
GCAAAGAATACCAGAAAGATGTTTACTTGTGTTTTATTGACTATGCAAAAGCATTTGATTGTGTGGATCATAACAAATAATGGAAAACATTGAGAAGAATGGGAATTCCAGAACTCTTAGTTGTACTCACGAGGAACCTGTACACAGACCAGGAGGCTGTCGTTCAAACAGAACAAGGGGACACTGCATGGTTTAAAATCAAGAAGGGACTGGGTAAGGGTTGTATCCTTTCACCACACTTACTCAATCTCTACGCTGAGCAAATAATCCCAGAAGGTGGACTATATGAAGAACATGGCATCAGGATTGGAGGAAGAATCGTTAAACTGCAATATGCTGACAACGCTACTTTGCTTGCTGAAAGTAAGGATGACTTTAAGCACTTACTGATGAAGACTGAAGAATACATTCTGAAGTATGGATTATATCGCAATATAAAGAAAACAAAAATCTTCGCAAATGTACCTACAAGCTACATCACGATAAATGAAGAAAAGAAGGAAGTTGTCAGACTTCACACTGCTTGGTTCTACAATCAATGCCAATGGAAGCAGCAGTCAGGACATAGATGACATATAGCACTGGGCAAACCAGCTGCAAAGTATCTCTTTCAAGTGCTGAAGAGGAAAGCTATTTCCCTGAGGACTAAGGTGCACTTGACACAAGCTGTGATATTTTAAATTGCCTCATATGAATGTGAGAGCTGGACAATGAATAAGGAAGACTGAAGAAGAGTTGATGCTCTTGAGTTGTAGTGCTGGTGAAGAATGCTGAAAGTATCATGGACTGCTAAAAGAACTAACAGATCTGTCCTGGAGGAGGTGCAGCCAGAATGCTCCTTGGAAGAGAGAATGGCCAGACTTCATCTCATCTATTTTAGTCATGTTGTCAGAAGGGACCATTCCCTAGAATAGGATGTGGTGGTTAAATTTGTGTGTCAACTTGGCTGGGCCTGGTTGAGTGGCTGGGCAGATGTAGTTATTCCCCATGGTAAGACTGGTAATTAACTCTATGGTGGAATCTATTAGCACAGCTGAGTAGCTGCTTTAGGGATATGGTCTCCTTCCTATATATAAGCAGGAGCTTTGGGAATGGTCTCTAGCTTATGGCACACTTGAACCCTGCAGGTAACCATGTCATCATTTAGCAGCCTGCCATGCTCTACCAACCTCAGGACTTCCAATGGACTTGAATTAATGGCCTGCCATGTGTGGTTTGGTAACATCAGAACTGTGCTTTTTTACTTGTCAACCTTGGCTTTGTCAGCCTCAGCAGCCAGCAGCTGCCTGAGTGAAGGAAAGCTTCTAGCTTCAGTGGGCCTGGAACAGGAAGCAGAGCTGAAGCCCAAGGTTGAGGGATCTTCACCCAGGCTCTAAAGCCTGGCACTCTGAATTCAGACTTAAAACCTCCAAACTGTGAGAGAATAAACTCCTGTTTGTTAAGGCCACCCCATTTGTGGTGCAGTCTTGTCAGAGTGGCACCACGTAACCAGAACAGATGTCATGCTTGGTTAAGATGGAGAGTCAGTGAAAGATGGGAAGGCCCTCAATGAGATGGACTGACACAGTGGCTGGGGCAATGGGCTCAAGTATAGCAAGGGTCGTGGATCTGGCATGGGACCAGGCAGTGTTTCATTCTGCTGTGCACAGGACTGCTATGAGTCAGAGATGACTTGACTGCACCTAACAACAACAACAACATACAATATTTACCACATTCCAGCGACAAGATGTGCCCCCCAAAACCACAGATCTAAGACCCAAGTGGTATCAACATCTGTGCAAGAGAAAGCAGAAGGAATGCAAAGAAGCTTCTGAAGATCCAATGAGAGAAACCCCAACATCACCAAAAGCTAAACACTAGGAAGTGTGGCAAGCCACTTTAATAACAGGGAGGGGGTTTTCCAAGATCCATTTGTTGTGTTAGTGCAAAAACAAAACAAAAAAGACAAACACACCACCATCAAGGCAACTCCAACTCATAGCGACCCCCACTGGGTTTCCAAGGCTGTAAATCTTTATGGAAGGAAGCAGATTGCCTCCTCTTCTTTCCATAGAGCAGTTCGTGAGTTTGAACTGCAGACATTCTCATTAGCAGCCAAATGCTTCACCCACCATGCCACCAGTGCTCCTTGTGTTAGTGCAAGGGGACCAGAAAACAGTAAGGTTTGATAGCACTGCAGCAATCTGGGTCCTACAAACTGGAAACTAACAACAAATAAAAGTTCCCTTATAAGAAAGCTCTACTCTAAGAAGACGTTACTAGAAAGAGAATCTAAACTGCAAAAGACAGGGCTTCCTAAAGATCTGGGAAAATGAATTCTCCATAAAAATGAGCAAAAGAAAATATTTTCTAATCCTATATAAAAATTGGAGCTCAGGTAGCGTAGTACATAAGGCACTTGACTGCTAACCAGAAGGCTGGCGGTTCAAATCCACCAGCCACTCCTCAGAAGGTTGGACAATCTATTTCCGGAGTGATACTGCCTTGGAACCCCAAGGTGGGATCGCTATGAGTCAGGGCCAACTCAACGACACATAACAACAATATAATGCAATTGTAAGAAAAAAATAGAGGCTAAAGTAAATTAAGTCCCTAAAAACACAGTGCATGGGGCAGGGGGAGCGGAGAAGCCTACTAAACAGTTGAACCTTAACTTAGTATTTCAAAGAAAAGAAATACAGAAATTGTTATCTTCTTTCATAATACCAAGTCACAAAAGAAAAATCTAAATCATAAAACTGAGGTATTAGGTAACCAAAGAAAAATTGAAGAGTGACAGAATTCAGGAAAAAATTCAATTATTTCAGAAATAAAGACAAAATTAGAAAAAAACACAAGAATAAACACCCACAATCAATGCCTTATGAGAAAAGACGCTAAGGAACAAAAAAAAAAAAAGAAAAAGAAAAAAAATGAAGATCTCTTTGACAAATGACACTGGGACAACTGGATCTCCACATGCAAAAGACTAAAGTTGAATCCACTCCTCATACCATATATGAAAATTAACTCAAAATGTACACTGACCTAAACATTAAGAATAAAAATCATAAAACTTAGAAAATCATAAGGGTATTGGCTAAGGACCTAGTTTCAACAGTGGATTCTCCGATACAACACTAAAAGCACAGGCAAAAGACAAAATAAATTGGATTTTATCAAAATTGAAAACTTTGGTGCATCAAAGGAAGAAAATGAAGAGACAACCTACAGAGTGATAGAAAATATTTGGGAGCCATTTATCTGATATCTAGAATATGTAAAGGACTCCTACAATTCAACACAAAAAGACAACTCAATGAAAAAAAAAAGGGCAAAGGACTTGAATAGACATTTCTCAAAAGATGTACAAAAGGCCAATAAGCACATGATAGATATTTGACGTTACTGTTTTAAGTGCCCTCCAGTGGGCTCCTACTATTAGTCATTGTTGTTATTGTTGTTATGTGCCCTTGAGTCGCACCCGACTCATAGGGACCCTCCTTGGGTTTCCGAGGCTACAGAATTAGATTGCCCCATCTTCCTTCCGAGGAGTGGCTGGTGGGTTTGAACCACCACCCTTCTGGTTAGCAGTCATATGCCTTAGGCATTATGCTACCATTGTTGTTGTTGTTGTTGTTTGCCATCGAGTCAGCCCTGACTCATAGCGACCCCTCCTTGGGTTTCCGAGGCAGTATCACTACGGAAGTAGGATTGCCCAACCTTCCTTCCGAGGAGTGGCTGGTGGGTTTGAACCGCCAGCCTTCTGGTGAGCAGTCAAGTGCCTTAGCCACTATGCTACCAGAGCTCCATTAGGGAAATGCAAATCAAAACCACAATGAGACACCACCCCACACCATAGGATGGTTACTATCAGAAAAATACAAAATAATAAACGTCGGCAAAAATGTGAAGAAATGAGAACTCTCATGCATTGCTGCTAGGATTTTAAACAGTTTGGCAGGTTCTCAAAAAATTAAACAGAATTACTAGTACAAACAAAAAACAAAAATGACAACCAAACATGTTACTGTAGAGTTGATTTAAACTCAAGGAAACCCATGTGTTGAATATTAAAACTGTACTTTTTTCACAGCTGTGACCTTTTGGAATTAGATAGGCCTTTGCAGGCCTTCCTTCTGAGGTACCTGTGAGTGGATATGACATAAAAGGACAAGTACTGTATCATCCCACTTATATGAAATATCTAGCATAAGCAAATGCATACAGACTAAAGTTTATTAGTAATTACCAGACGTGGATGGGAGTAACAAACAGGTAGTTATTGCCTAAAGGGCACTGAGCTTCTGTTAAGAGTAAGAATAAAATTTGGAAACAGATAGTGGTAATGGTTGCACAACCTGGTAAACATTAATTAATGTCACTGCACAATACATATAACAGTGGGTGAAATCACATTGTTTTATGTAACTACAATTTAAATAAAATAGACTTGGATTCAAATGCCAGCTATACCACTCACTGTGTCACCCTGGCCTAATTTTCAATTTTTCAAAGTCTCAATGTATTCATCTTAATGATAGAAATAACAAAAGCCCCAACACATCAGAGTTTCTGTAGTAACTAAATGAGACACTGTAGGTTAAATCCTTAGGTCAGTGCCTGGCAAAATGTAAGTACTTTATAAGTGCTTGTTATCATTACTATTATAATCCATAAATCATATCTTAGTCTATCAAAACCAATCTAACAAATAAAATCAGACTTATTCAAATAGGAAAAAGTTTATGCCCCAAGATCAACTTTCCATATATAAATTAAATACCAACAGACAATATGTATCTCATGTTTAGAATCATCCAAATGGATATCATCATCTCAAACCCTCAACTTTTTCTAATTATGCTCAACTACATTTAAGCATTCTTTTAACAAAAAAGTTCATTTCACAAGTACTTTCAACAATTTCTGAAACCAGGGACAAAAAAAATTTTATTTAACTACATGTTACCAGATCATTTCAGTCAATAATATTTATGTATATGTTGTTGTTGTTATGTGCCACTGAGTCGGACCTGACTCATAGAGACCCCTCCTTGGCTTTCCGAGACAGTATCACTACATAACTAGATTGCCCCATCTTCCTTCCGAGGAGTGGCCGGTGAGTTTGAACTGCCAGCCTTCTCGTTAGCAGTCAAGTGCCTTAGGCACTACGCTACCAGAGCTCCTATTTATGTATATAGACATACTTTTATATACATACATCCCAAGCCATGTTATTTTCAGTCACCTCATATGCATATGAAAGCTGACAACAAATAAGGAAGAATGAAGAAATAACTCATTTGAATTATGATGTGCTGGTAGAGAATACTGAATACTCTACAGACTGTCAGAAGAATAAACAATCTGTCTTGGAAGAAGTATAGCCAGAATGTTCCTCAGAAGCAAGGATGGTGAGACTTCATCTCACGTACTTTGGACATGCTATCAAGAAGGACCAGTCCCCTGGAGAAGGGCATGCTTGGTAGAGCAGAGGATCAGTGAAAAAGAGGATGGACTTTGGACTGACACAGTGGTTACAATGGCAAACTCAAATATAGCAATGATGGTAAGAATGGTGAAGGACAGGGCAGTACTTTGTTCTGTTGTACAAACAGGATCACTATGAGTCAGAATCAACTCAACAGAACCTAACAACATCCCGACATATACATACATACACAGTTATGTGTGCTTGTATTTCAAATGCAGCAAAAATCACTGCATTTATTTGAATTACCCTCTTATTTATAACTTTCTGGCAGAGACATTAAGGTATATCAGCATTAAGGCAGCTTTACTATCAAAAAAGAGAGCAATTCACTATGACAACCTTGGATTATTAGACGTGAACCCAATCCATAAAGTTCCATTCTTGGTCTAATTTGTCCCTGTTGCTAAAACTCCCATGTGGCCCCCCACTTTTTAATATACAATAAAATGCACCCATTTTATGTGTAATGTTTGATGAGTTCTGACAAAAGTATACACTTGTGTAACCAACAGCACAATCAAGATATAGACCATTTCCACTTAGAAAAGATCCTTCATACCTATTTGAAGTCAATCTCCACCTCCCCCAATTCCCTCCAGATTTAAGCAACCACTGACCTGCTATCAGCAGTTTTGTCTTTTCTAGAATGTCATATAAATGGAATCATACACTAAGTACTTCTTTGTGTCCAGCTTCTTTCCCTTAGCATATTTCTGAGTTCCTCCATGCTGGTTTATCACTAGTTTGTTTCTTTTTTTTGCTTCCATGGCTTTTCTAAGCTTTGGAGCCTAACAGGAAGTTTAGACCAAGACTGAGGCAAAACCTAATGAAAGTAGTTTCAAACCAAAGACCAAACTCACTGCCACTGAGTCAATTATGACTCATAGCGAACCCCATAGGGTTTCCAAGACTATATATATTTATGGAAGCAGAATGCCTCACCTTTTTTCCATGGAGCAGCTGGTGGATTTAAACCACTGACCTTTTGGTCAGTAGCCAATTGCCCTAACCACTATACCTAAAGAAAGAGGTTTAGACCTATATAAAGAATATATCATTAGCTATCTGCACATGTCTGTTAAAAGCCTAACATTATACGGTAAGAGAATATTTTCCCCCCTTGACCATAAAGCTATCTTTTTTCAGCTAATGTTGCTGAAATCAAAGAAAGTTCATGTTTCTATCTGTATTTGACTACCTGGATGATGAAACAAGGGCTAGAGCTACCTAGGACTTGTTATGATTTTATGTGTGATCATTTTACAAGATTGGTTTCAAACATACATACAGAGATTGGCTTTTTAACACAAGCTAAGCAGGCCAGGAAAATAACTGCTCTCCCTAATCTAGTTTTTCCATTAGCAGTGTGAATAAAGTAATCAAGGGATAGAATATTTGACTTCTGAGTTTTTCTCTGTCCTCTCTCCATTCCCAAATAACAGCTCCAGATACAAAAATTCAAAATCAGACAATACAGGTTTCATGAGGCTTTCAGAGGAAATTTATTTGTAAACTTGACTGCCTAATTATTTTAGTAATTATGTTTATGAACAATTAGTGAAGTGGGACAGAATGTGCCTAATACAGTCATAGTTCTAATAACCACAAAATTAAATTTACTTTACCTTAGAACACGGTTTTATATGCCCAACATGCTAGAAAGAATTGTTTCTCATGATAAAATACATAGCCATTTCAGTACAATAATCATCACTATCACTGGCAGAACAACTTATGTCATCAACTTGACATTCTGCTTGGTAGAATTAGCTTCTCAAAATAATGTACTTCATGGCACTTCACACTGTTGATAGCTCCTACCTTCCTAAAACTCTTTACACTGCGCTTTCAAAGCACTCACAACCATTGACATATACTCTCCTAAACTGAGGAGGGGGGGCAGCCCCCCAAAACAGTAATTAGCCCTCAACCCAAAACATAATCTTTATCTTCTGATCCAATCTCATTAGTTCAGCTATCATTTATATACTGACTTCTCAGATGAATTTTAATCTAGATTTTAAACACTAAGCTTTCTGGGTCCATATATCTCTTCACATATAACATATCCAAAATTTTTATCTCTGCACCCAAACTACTTATATCTCAAGCTGCTTATTTTTGTTAATAACAGAATCCTCTAATAACCAGAGCTAGAAACCATAAGCCTTCTTTGACAGAAATCCAACCACTACATACTAAACCAATTATGTTCTATCAAATCTTCCTTTTAAATATCTCTTTCATCCCCCTGTTCTGTTTTGCACTTGCCCACCATTCTAATCTTAAGCATCATCAGCTAATGTCTGGGCTACTTTAAATGCCTCGGAGTTGGTCTCCCTGACTTTAATCTCTCCTCTATTCTACCCTGAAGATTATCAACAGCTTGGCTCCCTAAAACATACCTTAAATGTCCCCCTAAAAAAGATGTAAAGTTTTTAAAAAAATCAAGGAAAGGTTTATGTATGGAAGGAAATTTCCTTTGTTGGTTATCAGGGGTGGTAGGGGTGTGGAAGGAACACTGCAAAAAAAAAAAAAAAAAAAAAAGGTTAAAAAAAAAAAAAAAAAAAGATATAATGGCTTCCTACTCCCCAAAGGCATTAAAGACAAAGCATCCAATCAGAATCTACTTAGCAGAAATCTTCCTCTCTTTTCTGCCTAGGTACTTACTATAACACAGAATAACACACAATGGTCATTCCCACACCTCACGGCTAAATTTTCCAATATTCTTTTATTCAGCTAACCAAACCCTTCAAACCAGTTGCCACCATATCAACTCAAAGTCATTGTGACTGAATGTATGTCAAGAGTAGAACTGTGCTCCATAGGTTTTTCCTTTTCCATGGGTTTTTTCTTTTTTTTTTTTTTTTTAAGAAATGTATTACTAGGTCTTTCTTCCAAGTCATCTCTAGACAGACATGAACCTCCTATTTTTCAATTAGCAGCCAACCATATGAACCATTAGCACTCATCCAGGGACTCCAAATACTTAAAGGTGCCTATGAAATAATATTTTTTCATTGATGTCATCTCTAATGCTTCATCCTACTCTCTCACCGCTTCTACACAATCATCCATATCATTTTTGCCACATTTATCTCTTCCCAAAAATCAGCCACAGAACACCTTATGGAGCACAGTTCTATTCTGACAACATGCAGTGTTTCCACCAAGTGGGAATCAATCCAGGGCAAGTGGTTATCCCCTCATACTTGTGACCTTAGCTCCTAGCACGTACTGAATAAAATATATACTAAAAGACACTTCTTCAAGAAAAGATACGGTAGTCAACCATTCCAATATTCCCAGAAATTTTAAAGTGGCAAAAATCTAAAAATTTATTGGAACACTGATTAACCTTTATCATCTACTATAACATTTATTAAGTACAAGCAGTCTTTGATTTCCAGCAATTTTACTTTTAGTGATTCATATTTAAAGGGCCCAGCCAACTACACCTACTTACAACACACTAGCGAATTTATACCACTTGGCTTGTTTCCTGATGCCCGGCATAAAGCATCCCTAACTCCCACCTCAGTCTAGCCTTGTAGCTCTTTTTAAGAATATTTCTGGCTCCAGGCCAGAATCCATTCAGCCTAGCTCTCCCAGAGGGCCTTGGGCTTAAAGAAGGCAGGAGCTAGTCTAAGCTGAGCAAAGGGAGGAACATATGGATAAAAATATATATATTCAAAGCACTGGTTACTAAAAATATAAAACGCAATTACCAACCTCCCCCCCCACGCCAATACTACCATTCAATTACTATCCTTTTAAGAATTTATTCAATACCAGTATTTTGGGGATTAGTTTAGAACTGATTTTAGGTTAAAATTTTTAATTAGTGTAATTTTACAGATACATCATCTAATTAACTCCTCAAAACAAAAACAATTAACAAAAAGGAACACTTTTTAGGAAGATGTAAAACTATCCCTATCTACTGATGATATGATCCTATACATAGAAAACCCAAGAGACTCAACAAAAAAAAAACTATTGGAACTAATGAGAGATTTCACATAGTGGCAGGATACAAGATCAACATCCAAAAATCAGTTGGATTCCTCTACACCAGCAAAGACATTGTTGAAAAGGAAATAAGAAAATCAATACCATTTACAATAGCTACCAAGAAAATAAAATACTTGGGAATAAATCTCACCAAGGTCACAAAAGACCTGTACAAAGAAAACTATAAAACACTAATTCAAGAAACCATATGAGATCTACATAAATGGAAGAACATACCATGCTCGTGGATAAGAAGAATGATCTTGTGAAAATGTCAATACTATTGAGCTATCACATTGTGGTAAACTGTGGTCAATGACATGAGACAAAGTATATGTGAACTGCTGTATGGAAAGAATTTGCTCTGTAAATCTTCACACAAATCACAATTAAAAATAAATAAATAAATACAGTCAATTAAAAAAAAAAGAAAATGTCAGTACTATCTAAAGCAATCTATACATTCAATGCAATCCCAATCCAGAACTCATCAATATTCTTCAAGGATATGGAAAAAATAATCACTAATTTTATTTGGAAACGAAAGAGACCTTGGATAAACAAAGCATTATTGAAGAAGAACAAAGTAGGAGCTTTTACACTCCCAGATCTCAAAACCTACTATACAGCCACAGTAGACAAAACAGCCTGGTATTGGTACAACGACTGACACAAAGATCAGTGGAACAGAATTGAGAATGCAGAAATAGATCCTTTGACCTATGGTCAGCTGATCTTTGACAAATGGCTGAAATCCATTAAATGGAGAAGAGATGGTCTCTTTAACAAATGGTGCTGGCAAAATTATGTATCTATTTGCAGAAAAATGAAACGAGATCTGTACCTCACACCAAACACAAAAACTAACTCCACATCGATCAATGATTTAAATGTGAAACCTTAAACTACAAAGTTTCTCAAGGAAAAAATAGGGGCAAATTTAGGGGCCACTGTATATGGCATAGAAGCTCTGGTGGCATGGTGCCTAAGACATCTGACTGCTAACCAGAAGGGTGGTGGTTCAAACCCACCAGATACTCCTCGGAAGAAAAACTGGGCAATCTACTTCTGTACAGATACTGCCTCGGAAACCCAAGGAGGGGTCACTATGGGCTGTATCTGACTCCACGGCAGTGAGTTTGGTTTTTGGTTTATCCTAAAGAAGTGAGACCCAGGACGAGAACAGATACATGTACACCCATGTTCGTCCCAGCACTATTTACAATAGCCAAAAAGATGGAAACAACCTAGGTGACCATCAACAGAAGAATGGATAACCAAACTATGGTACATACACACAATGGAATACTATGTAACTCTAAAGAATGACATAGAATCTGCAAAACACCACATAACGTGGATGAACTTGGAGGACATTATGCTGAGTGGAGTAAGTAAATCACAGAGAACAAATGTTTTATTAGTCTGCTGTTGTGAAAAGTCAAGGAAAGGCTTATGTATGGAACGAAAATTTCTTTGTTGAGTATCAGGAGTGAGAGGGGAAGGGAGGGAACACTCCTAGATATAGGTATAGACAAATACTGATTTGGGTGAAGGGAAGGCAATGTACCAAATGTGAGTGATCAAAACAATGGCACTGAGGAAGAGGAAGACAGAGAGAGGTACGTGGGAGATACAGAACACAAAGATGAACTCTTCTGCACATACAGTACTACATTGTCAGTGATGGGAAACACTCATCTATAGGTGGAAGATGAATAGACAGGCTGAATAATAAGGTTATGTCTAGGCAGGGGGCAGTGTGCCCATGACCATGTATAGAGTTGGCAGACAATGCTTCCACAAGCCTATCTGCATGTTCTGTAAGAATGTCCAGATATATAGTAGAGCTGACAAGGGACAAGGTTGTAGTCACTTCTTAATCACAGCCAGCTACTCAGAGGGAGTAAATAGTTGGATCTGTGGGCTTGGGGCCATGGTCACAGGGGACATCAAGCTCAATTGGTATAACATACTACATAAAAACATTGTTCCACATCCTACTTTGGTGAGTAGTGACTGGGATCTTAAAACCTTGCAAGCAGCCATCTAGATGCAACGATGGATCTCCTCATCCACAGCAAAGAAGAATGAAGAAAACCAAAGATGCATGGAAACAAATAGTCCAAGCGACTGGTACACCATGAAGTCCCTAGCCTATACGACCATGAGAACAGAACAACTAGATGATACCTGGCTACTACTATCAACCACTCGGGGGGGGGGGGGGTTTTGGGGAGGAGATCCTGGATAGAGTGGGAAAACAATGTGGAACAAAACTCAAAACTATTAAAAAAAAAAAAAAAAAAAAAAGACCAGGTTTGCTGGTCTGATAGAACCTGGTGAAACTCCCAAGCCTATGGCTCCTAGCTGCCCTTCAGGTCTGGAATTGAACTCACTCCTGAGGCTTCCAGCCAAATAAAAGACTGGCATATAGCTGAACATTTACATCAGGTAGATACACTCCTTGGAATGATTAATCATGGGAGAACAGAAGGGCAGTATATGCACAGGGAGACCACTCAGGGGGCAGGAGTACATGGGCGGGAAGGACACAGGAAAGAGGTAACTATGAGGAGGAAGTGGGAAGAGAACCATTATATTGCTGAAATTGCAGTCAATGTCATGAGATAAAATATGTATTAACTGTTGTATGGAAAATGAATGAGTGCTGTAAACTTTCACCCAAACCACAATAAAAATAATAATAATAAAAAAAAAGGAACACCAGCTCTTCAATGGCAAAGTAAATCTATATCTATGCCTACAAAATATATTTTGTCATTAAGGAAAAAACATTAAATTAAAAAGTAGGGCAATCAATAATGGTAAATACAAAGAGAGAAATTCAAATAGCCAGTGCTTTGGTTACTTCACGCCACTCTAGTATCACAGGTAAATGGCTTTAAAAAAACAAGAGATAATTCTTTTACAATTCTGGAGGCTAGAAGTCCAAGTTCAAAGTGCCAGGCTCTAGTGTCTGAGTGAAAGCCCCTCCACACTGGGCTTCAACTCTGCCTCTTGCTCCTAGCCCACTGGAGCTACAGGTGTCTCTTCACTCAGGCAGCTGCTGGCTGCTAAGGCTAATAAGCCCAAAGTTGACAAATAAAAATGACACCCCCTCAATATTATCAAACAACATTGCAGGCCACTACTACAAGTCTAGAGATAGTCCCAAGATCAGTGGTAAACATGGTAGGCTACTAAATGAAGATTCAGCTACATGCAGGGTCCAAGACTGCCAAAAAGCTTAGATATCTTTCTGAATACTTTCTTTATATGCTGGAAACAGACCACATCCCTGAGGGAGCTACTCAGCTGCTCTGGTACATTCCACCACGGAGCCGATTACCACTCTCATTGTGGGAAATAACTATATCCAGCTGCCCAACCACTCTATACCAGGCCCAACCAAGTTGACATATAACCTTAACTACCACAGCCAATAAACATGAAAAAATATTTATCTCACTAGTAATAGAGAAATGCAATATTAAAATCAACAACGAAATACCAGTTCTCCCTCATTAGACTGGCGGGGGGGGGGGGAACTCAATAGTAAATGCAGACAAGAATTATTAGAGCTGTGCTGTCCAACCCAGTGGCCACTAGACAGCCCATGTAGCAATGAGCATTTGAAATGTAGCTAGTCCAAACTAGGAGTTGCTGTGAGTAGAAAATACACAATGGATTCCAAAAATGTAATATGGAAAAAGAAATGTAAAAGATCATTAATTATGTATTGATTAGGTATTAAAATAATATTTTCAATATAGTAAATTAAATATAGTATTAAAATTAATTTCATCTGTGTCTTATTGTTTTAATGTGGCTACCAGAAAATTTAAAATTGCATATACTACCCATAGGGAGCTCTGGTAGCATAGTACCTAATGCACTTGACTGCTAACCAGAAGGCTGGTGGTTCAAACCCACCAACCACTCCTCGGAAGGAAGATGGGGCAATATACTTCCGTAGTGATACTGCCTCGGAAACCCAGGGAGGGGTCGCTATGAGTCGGGGCCGACTCGACGGCACATAACAACAACAACAACAACACATAGCTCTGGTGGCATATTGCCTATGGCATCTGACTGCTAACTGAGGTTGGTGGTTCAAACCTACCAGCCACTCCTCAGAAGGACGACTGGTCAATCTTCTTCTGTAGAGCTACCACGTCAGAAACCCAAGGAGGGATCACTATGAGTCACAACAGACTCAATGGCTGTGAGTTTGGGGTTTTTTGGTTTACCCACAATACATTTATATTGAACAGCAGTAATACAGAGCAACAGGTCTTTTATCTACCACCTGTGGAAGTATAAACTGGTACAGCCACTTCAGAGAGAATTTTAGAACTATCTAGGTAGGTTTTAAGATGGGAATACCCTATAGTTCAGAAATTATACTATGTGCCCTATAGAAACTCTTGCACATTTACAATAAGACATATAAAATTATGCTTTAGCACACTGTTTATAATTACAAAAATAATGCAGATGTCCATCCAAAAGAGATCAGACAAACTATTATAACCACACGATGGAATACTTCGCAGCAGTGGAGAAAAAAGGAATAGAGCTACATGTATCAAAAAGGAAGAACTTTGAAAAAATATTGACAAAAGCAAATTGTATATATATCTATGAAAAAGAAACCCACTGCCACCAAGTTGACTCCTATTCATAGCGACTCTAGAGGACAGAGCATAACTGCCTTCATAGGGTTTCCAAGGCTGTAAATCTTTACAGAGTCAGACTGTCTCATCTTCTTCTCATAGTATAGCTGGTCAGTTCAAATCATCAACCTTTCGGTTAGCAGCCAAATACTCTAACCATGGTGCCACCAGAGCTCCTCGTATAAAAGGCAGTAAGCACAAAATTCCTAAAAGTGGGTGGGTGGGGGGAATGGAGAAGGAAGGAAGGAGATGGAATCCAGGAAGGTTACAGAGGCACTTGAACTGTACTAGTGATGTTAATTATTCTTTAAAACTCTTTACATCTGAAATATTTCTGTTTTTAACATATGAGTTTGTATACCACATACAGTATTAATTGAGTGTATACATTATAGTTTTCTGTGACATAATAAAGCAATAACTGCATAGTTTTAACCATGTTAAAAGCATGAATGACATCAGGGTTTGGAAGCTACAAATGAACAATTACATAAACACCAATTTTATACCACTACTACCACTACAATGGAGGAAAATACACATCCTAGATCAGAGGCCAAGAAAATTTTTCTTTAAAGGGCCAAAGAATAAATATTTTTGGTCTTGCGGGCCACATATGGTTTCTGTCACAAGTACTCAGTTGTAGTAGCAGGAAAACAGCCATAGACAGCATATAAATGGATGAGAGTGGTTGTGTTTCGAATAAAACTTTACAAAAACAGGCAACGGGCCAAATTAGGCCCATGGGCTCTAGTATGTTAACCCCTTTCTAGACCCATCTTTAAAAAATAAATCAGTAAATCCATTAAGTAAATTTCTGAAGGCAAAATGGATTTGCATAGTTAACAAAATATCATGCCATGAATTACCTAATCATAAAATGAAAGTGTTCCCACTCCACACAGATATCTAGCAATATCACCTTAACCTAGTGATCAAACTTAACACCACTAACACTGTGACAGTCAGTCAGGCATTATATAAGTCTTGATGTGATATAATGTGAAGCAACGTCACCTATGATGTATCCTGGCCAAAATGCTTAACCTTAATTTAACAAAGTCTTTAGCTCTAAATTAACAGTTTCCAGAAAACAAAAAATAAGTTTTAAATATGACCTCAAAGAAACCATTAGACACAGAATACAGGACATTTGTTATAGACTGGATTATATCCTCAAAAATGTGTTATAAATCCTAACCTCCAAACCTGTGATTATAATCCCATCTGGAATGAGTTGTCTGTTACGTTAAAGCAGCAGAATAGTGTACGGTGTATCTTGAGTCAATCTCTTTTGAGATATAAAAGAGACTACAAAAGTAGCAGAGAGATGGGGAAGACTGATGCCAAGCGACATGGATAGTGCCAAGGAATCAGAAGCTGAATAGACAAAAATGATTTAAAAAAAAAAAGCCTTCTTCTAGAGCCAAAACCCTGAATTCGGACTTCTAGCATTCTAAATTCTAAGAAAACAAACGTGTTTGTTAAAGCTATCCACTTGTGGTATTTCTGTTATAGCAGCACTAGATAAATAAGACAGCATTACATTCTACAAGATAATTGGCCTCATCTCGTCACACGAACAGATAAACGTATTCCAACATTCATAGCAGCACTATCTACAACAGCCAAAAGGTGGAAATAACCTAAATGTCCATCAACAGATGAACTGACAAACGAAATGGGGTACATGCATACAGTGGAATACTACTCAGCCATAAAGAGAAATGAAGTCCTGATACATGCTACAACATGGGTGAACCTTGAAAATATTATGCTGAATGAATTAAGTCATATATATTCAGATCTATACCTTTATGGGGACCTCTGGTGGCATAGTGCCTAAGGCATTTGACTGCTAACCAGAAGGCTGGCAAATCTACTTCCGTACTGATACTGCCTTGGAAACCCAAGGAGGGGTCTCTATGAGTCAGATCCAACTCGACAGCAGTGAGTTTGGTTCCATCTTTATGACAATAAAAAAGGAGAAAACCAAGACATAACAATAAATGTAATATAATGTATAATCCTTCACTGGACCCTGGTGGGGAGGAGCAGCAACTATAGAAATAATTTTTTACCCACCTGGAAAAATCTGACCAGGGAGTCAATTCTGACTCCTAACAACCTTATAGGACAAGGTAGAACTACTCAAATGGCGTAAATCTTTGTGGAAGTAGACCGACTCATCTTTCTGTCACAGAGGGGCTGGTGGATTCAACCCACCATCCTTTTGGTTAGCAGCTGAATGCTTTAACCACTGCACCACCAGAGCTTCTCAGATGTTATTAGGGAATTAATTTTGTTAGATATGCTAATAATGTAAGTACAGACAAAAAAGGTCATTTATTTTTTTGAGATTCACATTGACGTATTTAGGAGTGAAGTGACATGATGTATGTGATATATTTTTAAATTGATCAGTAAAAATTACATTTACATCAACTCAACTCACTGTCCTCTCTGACTCATAGGGACCCCCACTGGGTTTCCCAGGCTATAAATCTTTATGGAAGTAGATTGCCTCATCTTTCTCCCGCGGAGCCACTGGTGGGTTTGAACCACTAACCTTCTAGTTAACAGCCAAATGCCTTACCCATTATACCGCCAAAGCTCCTTTACATGGCTGGTGGGTTTGAACTGCCAACATTCTGGTCAGCAGTCAAAATGCCTCTTAGGTACTGCACCACCAGAGCTCCTTATAGCAAAATTATAAACTGCTAATTTTAGGTGGCGGGTATCTACTCAGTGCACTATTCTTTCTAATATTCTGTATGATTAAAATTTTTCATAAAAGACAAAAAAATATAATGTAAGATGATTTTTAATTTAGTTTACTTAATTGTATTTTTCACTTCTAAAAAATGAGTAGTCCTAAATCTCCCCCAAAGTTCTCAAGGTTACATATCATAATCTATGGAAATTAAACTCAAGTTCATGACCCTGATGTTTTTCCTTTTAATCATCTGATTTCTAAAATTGAGAAGAAGCAAAAATTGTAACATCAGATACTTTGATTAATTATACTGTCATTTGAATGATTTTTGTCCATTTTAGAAAGGTCCTTAAATGCACAAAATTTACCTAGCATAGTGTTTAGTTAAAGTACTGAGCTACTAACCAGAAGGTTAGCTGTTTGAACCCACATGAGAAAGATATGGTAGTCTGCTTCCATAACGATTATAGTCTTGGAAACCCTGGGGCATTTCTACTCTGTTCTATAGGGTTGCTATGAATCAGAATCCACTTGACATCAATTGTTTGGAGATACTTCCTTTTTGGCATTTTTTACTTTGCATAATTAGTTTTCATATACCTGTTTTATTACTGTCGCCCCATAGATGGCAGACCCAAATTATCTTTGCTTCCCAAAGTGCCTAGTGCTGGTAACCAATTTTTATTGACCAAATAAAAATGAACAGAAAAAAATTTTTTATCACCTCTTTAACAAGTATCAAGTCCTTGATAAGGAATTAGAACTGCCATTCTTTTTTCCACCTACTCCTCTCTTCTCCCTAAAAGATGCTGTTTCCATGAAGAAATTCATTCATTAAATATTTGGAGAATACAATATAGATACATAGGTAAGTCAGCATACAAAACTAATGTAGTTGCTGCCTTTAGTGGCTTACACTCTAGTAGAAAATGAGAATCTTAGAACTCTTGATTTTAAAAATCAAAAGTTTTATGGTCCAGTCCTCAGCCTAAAATTGGGTAAAAATGTGACATTACATATTAAGGCTACTGAATCCTAGAAGAATAAGTAACTCACAAAATCTAAGTAGCAGCAGCAGTAATAGAAAGTGCTCAACAACCGTTAGTAAATATAAAGTTCCAGGCCCTATGTAACAGTTGTACAGGAGGTATTTCAATCCATCAACCTTATGAAAATATACCATCATCATGTCCACTTTACAAATGAGGAAACTGACATTTAGAAACATTAAGGAACACAAGTTACCCATCTACAGAGTAGAGGAATAGGGTTTCCAATCCAAGTACCCTGCCTTTAGGGTCAATGCTCCTAATCACTATCTTCCTTTCAGGGCTTTTTCAAGAAACGCAATAACCCTCTCCAAGTATAAATAATGGCTACTTCTACTTAATACACATTTATAAACACACATAAGCAAACAATCCTAAGCATTACCTAAAAGCACAGTGTGAGATATATATATACACACAGACACATATCCAGAAACAGTTATCTTAATTGTTGCGAAGATACCTTGTGCACATTTTGTGAGACATAAACAACTCTCACCTAGGTCTGGGGATAAAGAACAGTTTTTGTTCATACATAATTAGACTCACCTACATGCCATTCTATAAGGCACTCATAAAGTCTGAAAACAGATTTTAACATGTCATTTTAGCATATTCTATAATAAAATATCAATAAACCATTCTTGTTTATCAATCTGTGTTTTCAGACTTGGTGGTCACCCTATATTTAAATAAAAGCCAAGTAAGTAAAGATAGAGGCAGGAAAAGCAACATAACCAAAAGGACACAAGAAGAGCAAATAACCTGAACTAGAATGTAACAAACCTATCCCTGAGAAAAAGATTCAAGATACAGGGTAAGAGCAGTAATACCAATTTAAATCACCACTAATCCTTCCTAAACCAGATATCCAAAAACTTTGTCATCTAATCGAAATTCGACTCACGGTGACCCCTGCGTGGGTTTCCGAGGTGGTATCCCTATGGAAGTAGATTGCCCAGTCTTTCTTCTGAGGAGTGGCTGATGGGTTTGAACCACCAGCTTTCTGGTTAGCAGTCAAAATGCCTTAGGCATTGAGTGACCAGAGCTCCAGATATAGATGTAAAAAAGATGTAGATATAGATACAGATATAGATGTGTAAAAAAATAAAACAATGTTTTATTTATAGGGATTATTATTGTATAAGGATTGCAATAAATGTCATATGTGTATGAACTATGGAATGGAAAATGAATTTGCTCTGTAAACTTGCACCCAAATCACAACTTAAAAAAAAAAAAAAGAATAACTGAAAACAATCAGTTATTTAATTTTACTATTTTGATTCAAAGCACTCTAGAAGAGCTGGATAGAAAGAAATAAACTCAGTTTCCTTAAATTTAAAGCTAACAACCATGAAAGCTTTAGCAAATTTTTTAATTATATAAACAAAAACCAGTTATATTATTTATAAATACAAATAAGGTTGTTTTTGTATGCTTTCAAAAATCTAAAATGTAGGCACTTAAAGATCACCAAATACTGTATAAGCAGTTTAATGAATATAGTCTGAATTACACTACTAAATTTAATATACTCAAAAAGTTCAAGTTATCTTACATACCAGTAGTTTAAGTGACAAAAGTTTTTTAAAAATAATATATATATACATATATATATATATATATACACACACACACACATAGATACACACACATATGTGTATGTATATATATGAAGTAAAATTAGTAATTTGAAGGCTCTTTTGAGTGCAATAAATCAGGTCTCTTAGGTCATAAATGAAACTACTATTCATTTTATATTGAGGCACAGAAATATATGCAAGTCAATTTAAAAATTTTTTGAAATCTATTCAATGGAGCAGTATCATATGAGGCTCTGGCTCAATGACTCTCAAATAAAAACTAAGGACCATTAAAAACTAAAAACAAAAATGATCAAAGATATGGTCATCTTAAGTGTGCAATGTTTGTGTAACTCTGTATGATACATCTTTACAAACTGGATCATCGCCGGGAAAGCTACTGAGCAAAAAGCAAAAAACTAAGCACCTGTAACTGCAACAGGACAACTTCCACGCAGAATAAACAAAGGCACAACTTCAAGTAATACCACATAACTATGGAATCAAGGGAAGTGGCGATAAATACACAGCATGGACCAATTTGAGCACAATAAATCAAGAGACAGATTGGTTCCATCAGCCATCCTTAGCACTCCTGTCAAATAATCAGTGACAGTGTTACCAGATGTTACTGGTCAACTACTAATCTTTCTGCTATACTCACATTAAGACAAGAAACAGCAGCAGGATCTTTTTCAAACACAAATGATAACGTATTTTTTACAGGCACATCGCAAGTTGCTAAAAGTCCTGTTCTCCCCGTTCTATTATCCCAACCTCCCTTCTAGGAACTCATCTGCCTAGGGTTGGACAGTAAAAGAAAACACCTAAAGCCCCCAGCTTCCCTCTTATCTACCGTAGATGTATCTCTTTTCTCTCTTTGGCTCACCTTTCAATCTTAACTCAGTGTCTTTCTCTCAGGTGAAACCGTATCTCCTCTTCCTCCTTTCATCTTTTAATATTCTAGCTTTTGTCAAGTTAGAAAAAAAATATTTTTCCTTTCATTTGTTAAAAATAGTATAAAACTCTAATCACAGCTTCTAGGCATAGTATAGAGAAAGACATTCATCTCAAATTTCCCATTCTGTTTTTAAGCCATCCACAAAGGGAGTACAACTGTTAAGTAAATTCAAGAAGAAGAGTGTTCTAAGAAGGCAAGCTCTGTGAGGGCAGGGATTTTGCCTGTTCTATTCACAGTGTCTTGCATAATAGTTGGGTAGCTAGAAACTAAACACTATTAACTATACTGAGTTCTTTACTTCCCAGTGGGTTGGCAGTCTAGATTAATAAAAAAGTACACAGTCTTTCATATCTAAACTTGATTCTCCATTCATTCCATCATTTGGAGTTGTTTTGGGTTATTTCTTCTTCGTAAGGCACTGTAAGGGCCACTTGTGTTCCATCAACTACCATCATCAGAAGAAATACTGTCAAGATAGGTTAAGCACCCATGTTGTTGTTGTTATGGGCCGTTGAGTCGGACCCAACTCACAGCAACCCCTCCTTGGGTTTCCAAGGCGGTATCACTACGGAAGCATATTGCCCAACCTTCCTTCCAAGGAGTGGCTGGTGGGTTTCAACCGCCAGCCTTCTGGTTAGCAGTCAAGTGCCTTAAGCACTATGCTACCAGAGCTCCCAGAGACACACCTATATTCTCCTACTCACAAGAATATCTATTATCACTGTGAGCACTGACTACCTATATCAAAAAGATACAATGCAATTTGGTTTAAGAATCAGTCACATTACTTTCGAGTTTTAAAGTGTTTTGAAATCCTTCAGAATACCACAATGACTGCGTAACCTTTATCAAACTTGCTTCTTCTCAAGTATGTACCACCCATGAAACAAAACCTATTCATGTATTTTTTTTAATATTACAAATTTTACTATACTTGATAATATAAAACACAATTAGAAAACATTTCCCATTAAAGAATTTCAATCATACAAAGGTACTCTATGTTCACACCTATTCTGGGGAAGAGGCCACTCTACCTAAAAATTATAGTAGTGCTATAACAGGTCTTATCCTTCCTACCTACAATTAACTGGCTCCATTTCTAAGAATAAAACAAGTTCCTTGATATTCAATAGAAGTCTTCCAATGTATACCACTCTCTCCTAAAATCACATTTTACTAGAACTTTTATTCACAAGATGCAAAACAAGTTTTCCAACTAGAGAGTTTCTAAATTGCAAGAACTTTAATTTTCAAGAAACTTTAATCAATGTAAAGCCAATATAGTCTTAACGATATTTCAAAATACTCCAAAAGAAAACTCTGAAATTATTTAGTATCTCAAAAAAGCTTTAAATTGGTAAACTATGCTTTAAATGTTACATACTATGCTAAATGTATGTCTAATACTTGAACAAATTAAAATACTACAATTGGCTGTAAAGCTATTGGGTTCTAGAAACTTCAAATAAGTTATTAACAAGGATATCATTATAAAAGGTATAAGTTGTATCAAGCAATAACAAGGTATTATAAATGTGATCACAGCTGCTATGAAAGAAAAAGAAAAAAAACATGTATAAACAATTTTGTTTCATAGAAATATATTGTTCATGTCTGTTATTAAAATTAAATTGAAGGGGAGGAAAAAAGTACCCTGAAACGTGAACGAAACTAAACAGAAAAAAAGGTACAGAACTATCTGGTATTTGTTTCCTAGGACACTAGATACTACTAAAGCTAAGTCACAAAATGTTCAAGTAATTTGAGAAAGGAAACTATATAAGACTATACTTTTGGAAAACTTCAAAATATCTTCAAGAATTTAGTAGAGGGTTTTTATTAATTATCATAACACTGATTCAACCACCTGGTCAAATCACTGAAGTAAGTCTAAATAGTGGTGTCCCTTAAGGGGAGGAATACAGATAGAATGCTGAAAGTGTATCTTAATCTTCTTAAGTCTGCACAAATAGTTAAATCACATTAGAAATGTGTTTTTTGAAAAAGAAGAAATCTTCCCAAGGCATATCAGAGATCACATGAGCATACTTAAACCAGTCTAAAAGACCAAAAGTTAGTCTATTATTTTAAATCAATATATGCAATCATCACCACCAATAAAAACAAGGATAAAACACAGATTCTAAAGTTCAATGAGTGTGTGTACCTTTTTCTTTATTCCTAGATCAGCTGCTAGAAGCTGATGACAAACTTATCACTTTATAAATTTTATGTCAAGCAAAAACTACAAAAAACAATTCCCAAAATCTACCTTAGCTAGTCTTCACTCTTTGAGTACAGGACACTGAGTTGGGCAGAGTGTAGATTATAAATCTGAGGCCTACTCAGTTTTTAGAAATCTTATCCCTTTTATCCTCAATTAATCATTCTTAATCAACAATTCCAAGGACATTGGTGGTACAGTGCTTAAAACATTTGTCTGCTAACCAAAAGGTTAGTGGTTCAAACCCACCAGTGGATCTGTGGGAGAAAAATAAGGCAATCTGCTTCTATAATGACTTACAGCTTTGGAAACCTGATGGTGGGCAGTTCTACTCTGTATTGTGGAGTCACTATGAGTTGGAATCAACTCCATAGCAATGTGGGTCCTTTTTTTTTTTTTTTTTTTTTAAGAATCAACAATTCTGCTAAGATGTGTAAGATACATTCTGCAATAAGTGTTAAAGTTGTTACTATAAATAACAGTTTCATTTCAAATTCAGAATCGAATTTATTAAGGAAAAAAAATCAAATACAATGTGAAAAATCATTGAAAATCCAAAATACCATATTCCAAACAATTATCTTGCCAATAAATGTGATTTTATTCTTTTAAACATTATTACATGAATAAACTTTGCTATTAGAATTGTGGAACTAAAAAAGATTTTTAAATATGTATTGTTCTGATTCTATCAGTTGTTTCCCAAATAATGTTTGCTTAAAAATCAGTGAATTGTGAAAGGTCCATCTCAGAGTAAACTATCCTGTTGTATTTTAATAAGCTAATTATATTCTCTTTAACATCTTATTAAGATCCACTGTAGTTAGAATTATACTCTATTATACTACTTTCTGGGAGCTCTGGTAGCATAGTGCCTAAGGCACTTGACTGCTAACCAGAAGGCTGGTGGTTCAAACCCACCAGCCACTCCTGGGAAGGAAGATGGGGCAATCTACTTCCATAGTGATATTGCCTTGGAAACCCAAGGAGGGGTCGCTATGAGTCAGGTCCTACTTGAAGGCACATAACAACAACAACATACTACTTTCTATGCTAAGTAATTTGGAAGAAAGGCTTGGTGATCTACTTCCAAAAACTCAGCTACTGAAAACCCTATGGAGCACAGGTCTACTCTGACATAACACGGTGTCGCCATGAGTTGTAACTGGCTATCCAACAACTGGTTAATGCTAATGCCACAATTAAATATATGAGCATTCATGTATTATAATGTGTGTAAATAGCATCAATGAATGTAAAAAAGAAAACTCACTCCCAGTATCACATGATAGAAATGTTTACCCAAGTATTTACAAAGGCCTACCTGATCCGACTCGATAGCTGTGAATTTTGTCTTTTTTATCGGCTCAACCAGTTTTTAATCAATCTCCAAAATCTCTAAGTAAATTCTACCCTTCCAAGAATGGCAGAAGACACTTTAATTTAAAAGACTGTAAGAAATATACATTATAGGAAAATACTCTTTCAAAAAGAGCCACTTTTTTCTGACCTTCAACTTGTGAATCAACTGCTCTTAGAAGCACCACTAGACACTACACCATCCCTCCAGCTGATGTAACCTTAAGGATTTAGTAATTATACTATCATAAACAGTACTTAAATGGCATGCCTATCAGACAACCTGAAAAGCTTTCACCTATCCCTAGAGTCTTCAAAGAAATCACACACCCAATGTAAGAAAATAGGTGTTGAAAGCTCTGCAGGTCATGTCTAAGGAAATAATCACCGCATCAACAGATCAAAAGGATAATGTACAAAAAACTGGGGAAATATTAACTAGGAGGTATGAAAAATAAAATAATACCACTACTCTATGATGATAATGTTGTTGTTGTTAGGTGCCGTCGAGACGGACACAACTCATAGCAACGAGGGTCCTTGGGTTTTCCAAGGCAGTATCACTATGGAAGTAGATTGCCCCATCTTCCTTCAGAGGAGTGGCTGGTGGGTTTGAACTGTCAGCCTTCTGGTTAGTAGCCAAGTGCCTTAGCCACTATGCTACCAGAGCTCCCATGACGATAATGCTACAACATAAAGAACTGCTACAGAAAACTTAATAACACTCCAAGAGAGAAAAAAACAAATGCGCAGGAGAAACACAACCAACCATTTAAAAAAAAAAAAAAAAAAAGACAAAGAGGGCATTGAAAGAAGGTAAGCAGCACAGTAAAAAACAGGATTATCCCTGAAAGAAAATCTTTTGACTAAAATATCTGGTCTAAATACTAAATCTTAAAAGTTCTATTAAAACCTCACATTGCCCAATGTGGTGTTCAACAAAAATACTTCAATTGTAATGATATATTATTTTTCTAAAAAAAAGCCTGCTGTCTTGAAAAAGGCTATTATAATAATTAGAATAACTTGCCTCACTATTTATTTAGAAATGCTCTATTTAAAAGTAGGCCAGCAATAGGAACTTGGCTATTGCACAACAGAGAAAGTAAATGAAATAATGTCTATTAACATTCAGTGTCGTTGATATGTTTCATCTCCTAGTACATACTGTGACTTACAACTGTCTTCCCTGAACAATTTACCACTTTATATCCACGCAGTAGTTCAAATAAGTTCCTGTATTAATCCCACAATAAACCCCTTTAATGCTCACATCACAAGAGTTGTAAACGTTTAAGAGAAAAATATTTTTTTTTCCCAAAATAGCTACATAACACTAAGACTACTAATTCCTAAATAATCCTTTTACAAGACTCCTGCCAACTTTATTTTGATACATTAAACATGTGGAGCCTATTTTAAAAGGTCTTTAACTGTGACTTCATCAAAACAGTTTTCTAGTTGCTCATCTGTTTTCTTATTAAAGTTTTCAAGGTGGTTTCAGACCACAATGAATACTGATGAATCTGGGCCGCTATCAAATGCTTAAGCAGCATTTTTTTGCCAAATGAAATGGGCAAACGTTCTATATCTGCTAATTCTTACATCAGAGGTAATGCAACTTAAAAAGTGAAGAATTAATTATTCCCAATATTCATTGAGGGATTCACTTTTAAAATTTCAGTATTACTTTCACATTCAACTTTCAATACATCTTTTTTTTTCTCTCTTAAAGAATGTTAGGCTAAGTTGTATTAAGAAACTTTTTTGTCAAATGAAGCTGGTTCGTCAACTCTTAATGAGCCTCTGATAGATATGGGGTATTGGATTGGTCACGAATAGTAAGGACGAGAGGCCAGTTCCATATAAAAACTTCACAGATAAAAAGAATGACATCCGAAAAGGACGGTATTGGGAGAGGCAGTAAAAAAAAAAAGCCTTGAATCTGACCAGAAGGGAAAGAGAAACGATTTTAAAACTACGAAGGAAGAAGGTGACAGACGTAGAGACAGACAAAACGAACGAGAAATTTAACTAGGAAGTGAAGCGCTAGGTAGAGCAGAACCTGATCAGGAAACAGATGGGAAAAAAGGTAGCGTTTTCAAATAAGTACGCATTAGGGACAAATGAGATAAGGCCTAGGGTAGTCCCAACAGTGTGATGTAAGAGATTCTTGCAGACTAAAGAGGAGAAAAGGCAAAAGCAGTCTATTTCAGGCGTTCACGGAGACTAATTTTTGCTGCCCGGTGCCTCTCCCAGTCCTCGCCCGAGAGCGGAGGCGGCGGCTGGGGAAGGGGCCTACCCGGGAACCAGGCCCGGCATTCGGCTCTCCCCGACTCCGCGGCAGCAGGGCAAACAAGCGAGGATTAGGAAGGTCAAAGGGCCTGACTGCAATTCAGTGTGACCCTGAAAATGGTTCCGGGTCTCCGAAGTGCCCGAGGGCCGTTGCCCCTCCGCCCGGGGCGCCAGGCGGCCTTACCTTAGACGAGGGAGGTAAGCAAGATCTTGGGCGTCTCGCTCGCGCCCAGCGCAGAGCCCCCCTGCTACACTCAGCCCAGGTTTCCAACCAAGGCGCGACCCTGCCTCAGCCGTGACTTCCCCCTCTGGGTCTCGGCCACCTCCGCCGCCGCCTTTGGGGCTGTTTACATCGACGGTCCCCTCACGCCGCCGCCGCCGCCTTCTCTCCACCCTAGCGCCGTTGCCGATTCCGCCGCCGCCACCTCCTCCGTCGCAGCCTCGTCTCTCTGGAGCATTTTCCAGCCACCGAACCCTGAGAAACAGAGACTCCAGACGCGCCCGCAGGAAACTCCCCCGCAACTGCTGGGGGGACTAGTCGGTCAGAACACCAGCGGCTTTTCCGCCATTGAGCAGCAGCCGCTCTGCTCCTTCTGCAACCCCCTCCTCGCACTCCCGTTCTTCCCCGCCCCTTAGCGAGCCCCACCTCCAACTTCCACCCATTGGGAGGCCTCTCGTCTTCTTGCTGTACCTGGTTTGGTGGAAGATCTGTCAATCACCGGCCTCCCGCCCAGTTCCGGGGCATGCCTCTATCTCAGTAATTCGTTTTCCCCACCCTATTTGCCCCGCCTCTGAAATCCCAATCTCCCATTGGGCACAAGTGATCACCTTCAATTGGTAAGGGTATCTATCCATCAAACACCGCCCACTAAATGAGATCCAACCTTGTATTATCGTTTACTTCATTTAGCCCGCCTCTGTTACACAGTTCCCGGACGCCAAGGACAAACCCACCCTACCAGCAATTAGTAGAGATGTCCGCCAATCAAATAATGCCCGCCCACGTTACGCCTCGTAAAGACCGAACCCTAGCAGTTTCCTTTTCTTATTGGTCCAAATGGTGACACTCCCCCTAAATCCCTCAGTCATTGGCTTTCTCTAAGTGTCTGTCACTGAACTAATTTCCAAGTCCGTCACACCGGCTTTTTTTAAATGAGCGCGCAAAAGGCGGGGAAGTATACGAAATGCGATTGGCTAATCTCAGAAACGGTCAAGCCCAGAAAGTCGGCCGATCCTTCCTGTTTGGCGAGAATCGTGCCCTTTATTTCTTTACCTATAATCCTTGCGTAAAATAAACGCCATACAGAAGCCAACGGGTTGACCAGTTATAGGTGCGGAGGCTTAATCCCACCAGAATAGCAGGGAACTGGCATGGGATTGGCTAACAAAGTCTTCCTACGCTCTCATTGAAGGATATAAACGCTTCTCTCACAGGCGTGGAGACTGCAAAGACTGCACTCGCGAGGACAAGAAGCCATCTGGGGAGAGGCGGTTGTTTTCCTTTAACCAACGAGTGGACAGCACGCGGGAGTGGGAGCGCAAAGCTTTGGGGGAGATGATGCGGGAGGGAAAAGCCCGGATGTTCCCTAACAATGAAATCATCACTGACCAATCAAAGCTGCTGAGCTGAGGTACCTGCTTGTTTGCAGAGGGCAAGAGAATGGAGTGGGCGGGAAATTGGGGTGCCGCAAGAGGTCAAAAAGAGGTGTGAGGAAACCGAACAGGTGATCCATTCAGGAGGATTCTGTGCTGTTAGGGGTTGTTTTTTTTTTTATGTCTTATAAAGCTACAGGGCCAGACACCCAGCCCCCTGACATTTCTGTGCATTGTTTCTCAGGCAGCGTTGATTAAAACCAGGGCTTTGAACCGGTTCATTCTGGTTCGACCCCCTGCTGAGATTTTGCCTCTGCGCCACAGATTAACTGAATTAGAATCTGTAAGAATCCCCTGTTTTAATTTAAAACTGCGAATGCCTCTGACATTCACAGTTATGGGGGAAAAAAAAATCTCACTGCCCTCCGGTGGGATCCGACTCAGAGTGACCCCTCCTTGGGTTTCCAAAGCCATATCACTACAGAAGTAGATTGCCCAATCTTCCTTCTGCAGAGTGGCTGGTGGGTTTGAACCACCAGCCTTCTGTTAGCAGTGAAGTGCCTTAGGCACTATGCTACCAGTGCTGCTAAAAATACATTAGGCGATCTGATTCAAGATGATAGGTCCTGTAATTGAAACATTGCAAGGAATAGTGGTAACATAAAGGATAGATATTTCCTGGGGATAGATTTCAACAAGGACAGCTTCACAAAGACACGAGTTGAGTCTTAAATGAGTGATAGTTTAATAGGCAGACTAGGAAGGTGGACTTGATTCCTCCAGCAATCCAGGTAGAATACAAGGTTAATTCTTGTATTCTGCCAGGTTAATTCTCCAAAAGAGAAACAAAAATAAAATGAGATGAAAGCATTCTAATACCTACATTAAAAAAAAAAAATCAAACCAAACTCACTGTCATGGAGTCCATTCTGACTCATAGTGACCCCCTTTGGGTTTCCAGGCAGTAAATCTTTCCGGAAGTAGATTGCCCAGTCTTCCTTCTGCAGAGTGGCTGGTGGGTTGAACTGACAACATTCTGGTTAGCAGTCAAATGCCTTAGGCACTAGGCCACCAGAGCTACTTTTTTAATTGTAAGTGCCTTGAAAGAATTCATACTTTGGTGCAAATTAGTTTTGGCAGATGATGTAAACTAAGGCCCAAAAGAATGCTATTGGACATTTTCATTTTCGACATTTTTGAAGAAGGGGAAATTTAGGAATAGGACAATTGCTCTGGCCTGCTGAGGATGGCAGAAATAAAGACTTGATTCAATTCAGATTTTTTTAAACCTACTTTTAAAGTTTGCCTAAGGATAGCATCTCTCATACCACTGTGGTCAGACCGCCAGCATCAGAATCAGAATCAATCACTTAATCACAAAATTAGGGGCTTTGGGGACAAGGCTCTGAAAAGTGAATTTTTAACTAGTTCTCCAGGTGATTTTTAGCACACCAATGTTTGAGACTCTCTGGTATGGGATAATGGAAGCAGCCATAAAGTAAAATTCAGTTTTTCCACTTCTGCAAATACCTTTCTCATGTTGAGAAGAAAAACAATACAGAAGAGAAAGGAAAAGGCCTTTAGAGCTCACTTTTCCTTGATTCCTTTATTATCGGTATGAGATCAAATCACCAAAAAACCAAAACTCACTGCCATTGAGTCAGCAGATCCAACTCATAGCAACCCCTCCTTGGGTTTCCGAGGCAGTATCACTATGGAAATAGATTGCCCAACTTTCCTTCCGAGGAGTGGCTGGTGGGTTTGAACTGCCAGCCTTCTGGTTAGCAATCAAGTGCCTTAGGCACTACACTACCAGAGATCCTAAGATAGAGAATACATTTTCTTAAATCATACTCCTTTGACTGACACACCTTACATAAAAGGAAGAGACTCTGAGATCCCTACTTTCAAAATAGGAACTATGGTAAAGATCAGAAAAGTGAAGACGTAGGATCCTTGTCTTGAGATCCAAGAAACCTCAGAAGGACATCAGAGTAGTTTTTTGGCCTACTTCATTTCCTTCTACCTTTCCCTTGTTTGGGGAGCTCTGGTGGAGTAGAGTCTAAGACATTTGACTGCTAACCAGAAGCTGAAACTAATAAAAGCATAGTCATTTAGGTGGACTATCTTCTGTTTGTGCTTAATTACTATGCAGAATACTAGTCATTGCTTATCATTTATTTTTTTCAATTCATTCATTTAAAAAAAAAAAAGAAAAGAAAAAAGGATATATTGAGTGCTGTTCTAGATGCTGAGAATACAACAGAGACAAGTTAGCTTAACTTTGTTATATCCTCTCTTGACTAAAGCCCCAAGATATCAACCATTCTAACTTTAAAAGAAAAACTGGTGCCAAAGGATGTAAATAGGCCTGGACTTTCATACCCTACTCTCTCTTCTCCAGCCCCCAATCCCAACCATATACCCTCCTCACACTCAGTTTATAGTGCACCCTCTGCATCTCTCTCCTTTAGGATAACTCCATGCGGAATTCTCATAGTGTGGTCAGAAAATAAGCAGCCACAGCATCACCTGGGAACTTGTCAGAAGTGCAAATTCTCAGCCTCACCCCAGAGCTATTAAATCAGAATCCCTTATATCTGTGTTTTAACAAGCCTTTCAGGTTGTTCTGATGTACTAAAGTTTGAGAACCACTGGGCTATATAAATCTTCCACCTATGCCCGTGAACCTATTTTTTTCTCAACTACTGGAGACTGTTTCTTACACCTAGCACCTCATTCTTTCCCAGAATGTTCTCTCTCTCTTTCCTCCTTGGTTTATTCACCCTATCTTGAAGACATTTTAATTCAATCATTCCCTTTACTTATTTATTCATCTTGATCATAGATATTGAGTACCATCATTAGGACTCTATTATTAAGTACCATTACAAACATATAATGTATCATAAACCTCATTGAGTACCATCATAGTAGGCTGTGCAACTAACTAGCTTTGTAGCTTGAGCTCAAAACTAAGTTCTCTGACTTTGGTTTGTTCTGTGAAATGGGAATCACAACATCTTCCTCCAGAGTCAGATGAAGAGCTTTAAAGGCTCTTAGAGATGCTAAGCATTCACAAATCTCTAATTTAAAATTGAAACAATGTTTAATGTATTTTAGAGCAAAGTTCTGATTTTTCCCAAGTACTTTGATGTTCTTTTTTGAAAAAACAATATCAGATATCAGTATTTCTAGCAACAAATTTGGATGCCCCAGTTTTGCTGGTGCTTAACCTCATAGGTAAGCACTGTTACATACTTCACACAATTATTTCAAAGATCAAATGGGACACTGTACATACGTAACAGCACCTAATACAATGTCTGTCATGGTTGCAGCTTAACCTTTGTAAATCATATATGTTGTTGTTGTTGTTATGTGCCGTCGAGTCGGCCCCGACTCATAGCGACCCCTCCTTGGGTTTCCGAGGCAGTATCACTA
>NW_006921711.1:2016554-2017869 GCF_000298275.1 Orycteropus afer afer | reverse complement strand
GGGTTTGAACCGCCAGCCTTCTGGTTAGCAGTCAAGTGACTTAGCCACTATGCTACCAGAGCTCCCAAATCATATATAAGAAGTTTAATTTTTTCACTCAACATATTATGCACCTGTTAACATTGTATGTTAACAAGAGTGCAGATCACTGCACTCTTGCCTACAAGGAAATTCAGCGTCAAAACTTCAAGCAGTAATCTAATTCACATTCTGATTCATCAACTCTCTTCTTAACCACTGTAAATGTTCCACTGATAAACTTATTTTCCTCTTTAAAAAATAAAAAAATCACCAGTGCAAATCTACAAATATTGAACATCTGCTGTGAGCTAGATACTATGGTAGGCAGTAAGCACTCTGCCTTTGAAATTAGTTGACCATTATTACTTTCTCAGTGGCTGCAGCGATAGGCATAACTCACTGCCGTGGAGTTGGATCCTACTCATAGCAACACCTCCTTGGGTTTCCGAGGTGGTGTCCCACGGAAGTAGATTGCCCAATCTTCCTTCCAAGGAGTGGCTGGTGGGTTTGAACTGCCAGCCTTCTGGTTAGCAATCAAATGCCTTAGGCACTATACCATGAGAGCTCCTGGAGCAAGTATATCGGCACCATTTTTCCAATAGCATGTTCTCACTTCGTGTCTACATGTTTTAGTAATTCTCACAATATTTCAAACTTTTCCATAATGCTATTGCATGTTTAATAGACTACACACATAAAATAAAAAAAATAAAAACCTCACTGCCGTCAAGTCAGATCCGACTCATAGTGACCCCTCCTTGGGTTTCCGAGGTAGTATCACTAAGGAAGTAGATTGCCCAATCCTCCTTCTGAGAAATGGCTGGTGGGTTTGAACTGCCAGCCTTCTGGTTAGCAGTCAAATGCCCTAGGCACAACGCCACCAGAGCTCCCACGATGGGCATAGGTATAGCAAAATTATGAGGATTGCACATGACCAGTTTACATTCTGTTGTACATAGAGTTGCTATGAGTTGGAGCCAAGTCAACGGCAGCTAACAACAAACAACAACAACTTTCTCAGAAATGGTCAACCCTGACTTTCGTGAAATTGCAATATAATTCCTTTAAAAGTGCCTCTCAAACCTTTCCAGAGGAAGGGCCCTTAGGACTGAGGAGATTAATCCTTTATCCCAGGATATTTTGGGATTTAGCAAGATGTGGGCATACATGCTGAAAATTACCTTTAAAATCCATAAGAATTTTGCCCTCTGTTCTATATTGATTACTCCAAACCAAAACCAAACTCACTGGCAAGATGGCGGACTAGGCAGAAGGATTGCACAGACCCTCTTCA
>NW_006921711.1:1986683-2001884 GCF_000298275.1 Orycteropus afer afer | reverse complement strand
TTTTTTTTTTTTTTTCTTTTTAAATCATGTCATAGGAGTCAGAAATATTTTGGCTACAATTAACAGATAACCTAAACAGTGGCATTTTCCCACATAACAAGTAGTCTAGAGATAAGCAGTGATGTCTAGGTCAGCACTTCTACAATTATCTTGTGCCAAGATTGCAGGATGGTTGCTGCAGCTCCAGTTAAGTCCAAGGTAGTAGAGTAAGGGAATTGTATTACCACCCCTAGCTGCAAGGGAGAGCAGGAAGTTATGGTCTGTGATGCCATGAGTTGCTTACAGCAGAGGTTTCCAAATTGCTCCAAAAATCAGAATTACCTGGAGATCTTTTTAAATTACTGGGCCCACTTCTAGAGTTTCTGATTCAGTAGATCCCAGATGAAGCTGGATAATTTGCAGTTCCTACATATTCACAGGTGCGATTTGTGCTGCTGGTCTGGGGACCACCCTTTGAGAGAACCAAAGGCTTAGACCAGTTATGATCCATCACCTGGCATTGATACAGTGCTGCCCAGTGCACTTTTGCAGCTTTGTTTCTGTTTTGTCTATGCACAAATGAAAATAAACCCAAGCAAAGGCAAGAATCAAGAAGTGTTTGTAGACACAAGTAGGTCTTCAACACACCCAGCCCTCTGTTTCCAGGGCCATTAATGACCTTAGGCTCTGTAACACCAGGGCTTTGCAGCTTTCTACCTTTCACCAAAATCAAGAACATCTGATGACCTTCATAATACTTTAACTAAACTTTATCATTCAGGTCATATGACGATCTCTGTTGGTATTAGCAAGAGTCCTGTGGGAAACAAATGGTGAGCTAGAATTGGAAATTTTGAGGACAGTTTACAAAGGAGCAGGCAGAGTAGAGAGAAACCATAATGTCTAGTAAAGTATTCTGAGACTAATAATGGGGGTTGGGGGTATCATCTCTGTGCCTGGAAGGATAAGGGGAGGAAGGAAGGGGTTGAAGAAGCCTGGAGATAGCGTGGTGTGCAGAGGGTCTCCTGACAAGAACTCTGATTAGAAGTCAGAGTTTCACTCTCTTCCCTCCCTGCACTCTTTGGCTGGTGCTACCCATTGGCCAAACCCCACTGGCAGCCAGAAGATCAGGGAGCCTATTGATATTGTCCCTACAGGTCACAGAATAGAATGGAGAAGGGTTGAGGGACTGTTGGGCATTTGGAGGGACAAGAGATATTCAGAACACACACATTTAAATATGTAAACCATTGATTTCTAATTACAGAATTAATCTTTTCCTATAGTTCAATAAATTTCAATTTCCAAAAGCAAAGAAAAAAATATATTTAGAAGAAATGCTAAATGAAAAGGGTTCTCAAAGTATGGTCTGGGGACCCCTGAGGGTTCACAAGTTCAAAACTAATTTCACAATAGTACTAAAATATTTGCCTATTTCACTCTCATTCTTTCACAAGTATACAGGAGAGCTTTCCAGCTACTACATAACATGTTATTGCAACATATGGAATGGAAATGCAGATACCAGATTCCAACTGTCTTTTACTAAGCCAGATATTAAAAAGATTTGCAAAAATGTAAACAACTCTCTGTCCTCACTAATTTATTTTTGTTTTGGAAAATACAGTTATGTTACATGCAAAAAAAGTTTATTTATGTGAACGAGTAATGGGTTTATTATTGCTACGTTTATGAATTAATAAATATTTTTTAATTTCTCAATTTTAATTTCTAATACAATAAATGTTTATAAATATAAAAAACCAAAACCAAACCCACTGCCATGGAGTTGGACCCAACTCATAGCGACCCCTCCTTGGGTTTCTGAGGCGGTATCACTATGGAAGTAGATTGCCCAACCTTCCTCCTGAGGAGTGGCTGGTAGGTTTGAACTGCCAGCCTTCTGGTTAGCAGCCAAATGCCTTAGGCACTATGCCCCCAGAGGTCCTGTTTATAGATATAGCAAGCACTTAAAAAAGACTCTTTGAGTTTCTCAATAATTCATAAGAGTGTCTAGGGCTTCTAAGACCAAAACATTTGAGAACTGCTTTAAATCATACTCCACCTAAGACTAGCTCCAACAGTAAACTAGCTTTAGTCATTTAAATGAAGAGGGAAGGAGGGAGAGGGACAGAGAAGGACAACCAAAGGAAAATGGCTTCCTCTCTTATCTCTACTCCCTTTTTCCCCCTTTTATTACCTTTTAAGCCTTTTCTAATATCCCCTTCTCTGAATCTCCATGTTGTTGTTGTTGTTGTTATGTGCCATCGAGTTGGACCCAACTCATAGCAACCCCTCCTTGGGTTTCCGAGGCAGTATCACTACAGAAGTAGATTGCCCCATCTTCCTTCCAAGGAGTGGCTGGTGGGTTTGAACCACCAGCCTTCTGGTTAGCAGTCAAGTGCCTTAGCTACTATGCTACCAGAGCTCCCCTGAATCTCCATAGCACGTTACTATTCCAATTCTAGATCACTTCTCCTATTCTACCTTGTATTTTAATTATTTAGATAATTTCATTGTTCTTTTCTCTGCATGCACGTGGACACACAATGAGAAGTGCTTAACCCAGGGTCCATAGAATCCAAAAGGATCTGTAAATTGAAATCTCGTGGTTATAAACTTGGATGGGAAAAAATTACTCATTTATTTTATTAATCGCTACCTGTTGAGGAAATGGTTAAGCACTTGGCTGCTAACCCAAAAGTTGGCAGTTCAAGTCCATACAAAGGCATCTTCTAGGAAAGGCTTCTGAAAAATCAGTCATTAAAAACCCTATGGACCCAATTCTACTCTGACATACATGGGTTGTGAAATTGGAATTGACTGGACAGCAACTGTTTTTTGTTTGTTTGTTTTACCTGAAATTTAGCATCTTTCAATTATGTATATACACAACTAACCAGAGTAACATTATCAGTACCTGTGACTTTATCACTGACAGAGGTAACGTATTTTCACGTCATATTACAGTTGTTACAGATCTCCCGAAATATCATTTCTACTTATCACTATTTTGAAATTACATGAATTATTAGATGTTGATCATAATTAAGCCATTGATAAAGAAACACAAATATGACCATATCACAAATGTGTTTTTTAATAGTTTGATTGATGTATTTCAATATAATTCTTTTCCTTTGTAATCTTATGACCTTTATTTTATGTGTTTCAAAACATTTTTCCCAGAAGGAATCCACAGGATCACCAAAAGGATCCTTGGCCAAAAAAGGGGGTAAAGAGTAATAGCCCCACTCTAGATAGTAATCTCAAGTTCCTCAAGGACACTCTTTCTTCTGTTGGGCGTGGAACATAGTAGATGTTTAATGAATATGTATTGAGTTAAATTTGGACAATCTCAAGTCACTCACTGGATGCTTTCCCTTCTCTCAGTGCCACCGCCCTAAGGCTGGACCCAAACCCCCGCCCCACTTCCCTCCTCAGAGAGGAAGTTGATCAAGCTATCACCACTCTGCATGCAATCCACAGGCCTTGAGAGCAAAAGCTGGCTGCCACAGAGCCAGATCATCCTAGTGTTTTAAAATGAGTGTTATGTACATGAAATAATTGAGATTACAGTTATAATATAGTTAGCAAAACTTCTCACATGGACCCCAACTATAAATTCTGGAAAGCTAACAAAATGTTTAAATATGATTGGCTGTGGAAAACTCTAATAACAATCATATATATAATCAATTTAACATTTGTGCCCCAATTCATCTGCATTATTCATCCACTTTATGTCTTGTTCTATTTTTACAATAACCTAGACATTTCTGCCAACTCTTTATCCTTTGCTTTTTAATAGCCTCACCATTGGTTCATGCAATATGGTGGTTTGTTCAAGCTTGAAAAAATCTATGGGAAACATTCCACTATTTCTCCCTTATTTTCCTTCCACATCCGCAACAACTTCTTTCCTGTTTAGTTGTGTTAATATTCTTTCTTCTCCTGCCAATTTGAACGCTGATCTTAAGAATCCAAGCAGATTGTCAGCATGGAGCAGACATCCAGAAGATGAACATAGGAGTAAAATCACAAGTGGGTTTCTTTAAGAATAAGTATGAAGAATATAGTCATGAGAAAACTCTAAAATGAAAAATTCATGGTGAAGGGGAGATGCAGGACTTGTGTTCTATTTAAGATTTCATAGTAAGGCCCACTTTTAACATCCCTTAGATAAAGGCCTTATGTTTCTGGCAAATAACAGAGACCTCAGAAGTTGGATAAGTGGTTTGGAGACAGGACCTCACCGCAAAAAGATTGGAGTTCAGGGATGATCTGGAAAGAATTGTCCATCCAAAACATACATTGAAATCCTAATCCCTGTACATGTGAATATGATTATGTTTGGAAATAGGATTTTCTCTTGTTGTGTTAATGAGGTTGTACTGGTGTAGGGTGAGTGCTAAACCTAATCCTTTTGAATAGTATCTTATAAATGGGAATACAGACACAGAGAGACAGACACACAGGGAGAAGACACCATGTGAAGAGAGGGGAGATGTGTCTACAAGCTTGGGAACACTAAGGATTGCTAGCTGAGAGAAACAATGACCTTCCCCCTATAGTCAATGCCTTGAATTCAGACTTCTAACTTCCGAAAACTATGAGAAAATAAATTTCTGTTCTTTAAAGCCACTCACTTTGTAGTATTTTGTTAAGATAGCCCTAGGAAACTAAGACAGTTGAGAACTTCAGGCTCTGAGGCCAAATAGAAATGATGACGGGAAAGGAAGTCAGAGACTCATTTGCTTCCCAGCAGAACAGCCAGAGCAGACCAGCAGAAGAAATGCCTGGGAAATGAACCAGTTGAGGGGCCACACTAGGGCTTCTTATATTCTGCCTGCCTGGCTGGAACTTGTCCCAAAATACACCTACTCTTCATTTATTAAGTTCTAGTGGCATAGTGCCTAAGGCATTTATTTGACTGCTAACCAGAAGGTTGGCAGTTCAAACCTACCAACCACTCTGCAGAAAGAAGACTGGGCAATCTATTTCTGTAAAGATTTACCATCTTGGAAACCGAAAGAGGGTCACTATGAGTCGGGATCAACTCAATGGCAATGGGTTTTTGGTGTTTTCTTCAATTTACTACCTATCTCGTTATCTGACATTTTGCATCTACAACAATATTTAAAAAAACTTAGTATCTGACTATTTTACACATTAATGACATAAGTCTGGCAGTAACTAATGGCAAGGTGTGAGGCAAGAGTAATGCTGACTGTGATGGTTAAGGTTATATGTCTACTTGGCTGGACCCTGAATGGTTTGACAGTTATGTAATGATGTAATTTGGCAGTTATGTAACAGCATAGTCATTCTCAATTTTTTGCCCTGATGTGGTCATCCTCTGTATTTGCTAACACTGACTTTCACATAACGACTTGGTCTTTGGAACTTAACTGTGATGATAAGTGAGAAGTTGGTGCACAAGGCTGGATTTAAACCTTATGTAAAGGTACAGAAGCAATGGGGAGCAAGGACAAGGAACTCCTTCATAGTGAGAGAGTTTCCAAAGATTCTATGGTTATTTTATTTCCAATCTTTTTGTTAGAGAAAATTTCACACACACACAAAAGTAATGACAGTAATATTATATAATGGACCCCATGTACCTATCACAGAGCTTAACCAATTCTCAACATTTTGCCTATATTGCATCGACCATCACTCCCACTAGGTTTTTTTTGGGTTTTTTTTAAGATTCAATTTTCAGCCCTCTGACTTCTATATCATCTTTCTTGGAGGTATACCTGAGTCTCAAGATTCCAACTACTGTTTCAATGCATCTGGGCCCCAAAAATGGAGCACCAGCCTCATCTACATCATGTGATTCCAGCTGCTTACTGGACTTGTCCATCCAATTACCCATGACACTTCAGTCTGTGGCCAACTCTTGGTTGCCCTTTTGGCAGCCACCCCTCCTCAATCTTGTGTCCTGCTGTAGTAGCTCGCTTAAATTGAAGTGTGAGGGGCATATACTTTAGGGGAAGCTGAACTATTCCTCAGCCCAAGAAATTGATCATGTTTAGTGTAAAGTGTACATTGTAATTTCATTTCCCCTTTTGAGTGATTAGATTAGGAATGGGCATGTGATGCAAATAACACTTGAGGGGAAATTTGTCGAGGGTGGGAACTTCTGAAATTTTCCTTATTCTTTTAAAGGGATCCACTCTCTTCCTCTTTTAGAGCTAGATTGCATGTAGTAAAATCTCATTTATGCCACGTACAAGCTAGGTGACTCTAGACAGGCTACTTAACTTCCTTGTACCTCAGTTACTTCACCTGTAAAATGGGGATAATAGAACCAACTCATTGGGTTGTTATGAGGACTGAATAAGTTAATACATGTAAAAAGCTTAGAACAGTGTCTAGTCTATCAAAAAAATGCTATATAAATTGTAGCTATTATTATTATTTTGTAATGATATGATGTTCGGAGCTGTAGCAGTCTTTTTTTTTTTTTTTTTGTAGCAGTCGTCTTGTGTCCATAAAGGCGCAAGCTTGAGGACAAAGACTAACTCATTATTCATGGAAGAGGGGAAATATGTTAAGGATCTTACTAATTGATGGTGCTGTCAGGCTACTTAATTAAGCAACCCTGGAACCATCCTAAGGAGCTCTGATGGTGTAGTGGTTAAGACATTTGGCTGCTAACCAACAGGTTGGTGGTTCGAACTCACCAGCTGCTCTGTAGAAGAAAGATGAGGTAGTCTGCTTTGGTAAAGTTTACAGTTTTGGAAACCCAGTAAGAGTCACTATGAGTGAGAATCAACTCGATGGCAGTGATTGGTTTTGGTTTGGAACCATTTTGTCCCTGAATTTCTCATTAAGTGAGGTAATTTTTCGTCTTACATATGTTTTCCTTTTTTGGTTGAATTTTCTATTACAAGCAGTCGAAAGCATCCTACTTGATATCTATACCCTAAACCAAATTTCTTCTCCCTTAAATCTTGCTCAAGTTTATTGCCTTTGTCTAGGCATAACAATTTCCCCATTTCGCCTTTCTTATAATTCCTCATACCAATTAATTTCATCAATGTTTCTTTCCAACTTTTTCATCCTCTCCATCAGAAACATTACCATTTATTGAAAAAACAAACAAACAAAAAAGAGCTAATGCCTTGAAATAGTCCTCATGAGAAATGAGGGGCGCATATAAGTTGAAAGTATTGGTCATGGTCATCTCTGTCTTATTTATAGCACTCAGTAAATATTTGTTGAATGAATAATAAATGGATTGATGAATGGAGTTGGCTAGATTGATGGATAGATTGATGGATAGATAAGACAGTTCCAAGTGAAGATTTTTCAGAGAATAGTTTTTTAGAGAAAGAAATCTTCCTCTGCCAAATGAGTTTGTTTGTTGATTAAGCATTAAACAAAGTTACTTCTCAGAGCCTTTACTATGTTACTACATATTAAGAATCTTCAAGAGAAGGCTGTACTATTCAGTGCTACCCAAGCTTAACTGATCAGAGAACCACTTGTTCTCCAGCCAACATCTTCTGAAGTTCCACAAAGCATATTTAGAAAAATGGTAAGACAATATATTTTTTCTATGACATTAACTAACAAATGAAATGATATATGACTAGAATTCAACTTTGGCTGGATCATCTTAAAAAGAGAGACAGTATTCTTAAACTGAAACACATACTTTTATATGCCACTGAGCCTACATGATGACACAATAGACAAAATTCCATAGTGTTCCAGGGCCTATATAAGGTATTCCAGATCTCACAAACTCATGCCTACAGAGGCCAGGGAGTAAATGAGTAAAGCAAGTAAACATAAAATGATCATATAGTGTTAGCATGATACTAAATGACAACTCACCCTCAGTATCAATGATGGGAGATAATGAGGCTCAAGCTCTGCTGGCATAGTGGTAAGGCATTTGGTTGCTGTTCTGGTTACCTAATGCCACTCTCACAAGAATATACCACAAACGGGATGGCTTTAACAAACAGGGGTTTATTCTCTTACAGTTTGGAGCTAGAAGTCTGAGTTCAAAGTGCCAGGCTCTAGGGCCTGTGTGAAAGCCCTCGACCTTGGGCTTCAGCTGTGCCTCTTGCTCCTGGCCCACTGATGCTAAAGGCATCTCTTCACTCAGGCAGCTACAGGGTGCTGAGGCCAACAAGCCCAAGGTTGACAAATAAAATGGCACAGTCCCGATGTTACCAACCCACATAGCAGGCCATTAGTTCAAGTCCATTGTAAGTCCCAAGGTTGGCAGAGCATGGCAGGCTGCTAAACAATGACATAGCTACATGCAAGGCCCAAAGCGTGCCATAAACTAGAGACTATCCCCAAGGCTTCTCCTTATATACAGGAAGCAGACCACATCCCAAAGGCAGCTACTCAGCTGCTTGTGGTTGATCCCACCATGGAGTTGATTTCCAGTCTCATCATGGGGAATAACTACCACCAACTGCCCAGCCACTCAACCAGGCCCAGCCAAGTTGACATACAAATTTAACTACCACAGTTGCTAACCAGAAGGTTAGTGGTTCAAACTCACCAGCTGCTCTGTGGAAGAAAGATGAGGCAATCTGCTTCCGTAAAGATTTATGGCCTTGGAAACTCAATGGGGGTCACTATGAGTAGGAATCAACTCTGATGGCAGTGGGTTTTTAAAGAGCCAGCTGAGTCACATTTCTGAGTAGTGACTGTAGGCCCAGTGAGGCAAAAGCATTCCTTTTTTTCAAGGTAAGTCTAAAATCTAATTGTTATATAAATTTCCTACCTTTTTAATGTTGGGAATTTATTCAAATTTTCAAAAAATATTTTATAGCCCAAATGTGTTCTTAGTCTGACAGTTTTAAACCAACAGTATCATTTAAGGTACATCCTCATAATTATATAAACAGTTGTAAACTCAGATTACCTTGAGCAATGAGGGATAACTCACTCTGAATATCTCTAGACAAACTTCTGGAACAAAGAACTTCACAAAGTTTAGGTATTCTAAAAGCAGGATGAATTTTTTTTTTTTTTTTTTTTACTATTTTATCCATACATATGTATATAGTTGCGGTGTAGTAAATTACTTAGTGTGACTTTTCTACCCAAAAGTCTTTGTAAACTCCAAGGTGGGATTCGCTATGAGCAACTGAGGAGCTCCTGATTGCTAAAGTTGTCCACATGGAGTATTTCTGTTGGGAGTGGCACAAAACAATGTTCTGGGAGGTTCCTACTCTCTCTCAGGTGCTTAGGCTAGTTTGACCACTCTGCCAGGCTCAAAAGGAGGCCTCCTAGAGGCAGAACTCTCTCTGACTGCTGGTTGAGGAAGACGAGCTGCCGAAAGAGACACGCACTCCTGAAAGAGACACGTGCTGCTGGGAAAGAGATGCAAGAGACAAACATTGCTGAGACACCGAGGGACATGCACTGCTGGGGGAGAGACTGTGAGAGACTTGGCTGAGAGACAGTGGGCTGGGAGAGAGACTGAGCGTTTTTTCCTGAACTTGAATTGTAGGCTGGTGCTTCCCTAATAAACCCCATAATCTGTGAGTTCTGCGTGGCCACTGCAGCGAATTATCGAACCCAGGGGAGAGGTGGTGGGTGCTCTGGGAGGAACGGTTGGAGAAAGGGCTGGAGGGAGACAACATGTCCGGCCTCACAGGAATAGGCCTCGGGCTATTGATGGTGATTCTGTCTTCCTCTTGTGGGATTAGAGGAGGTTAGAACATGTGGCTTCCTTTCCCTTTTTGCAATAGTTAATATTTATATATATATTATATGTGCACATCATATATATATTCAGATACAACATGGCAATTTTATACTTTTAAACAGTTATTACCCAGAAAAGTTAAGTCATCCTTTGCATCCTAAGTAGGTCATACTGTTATTTCTAACCATCACTGTAGCAAATTTTTCCATTATCTAATGGTTTCAGTGGGGAGCTCTGGTAGCGTAGTGGCTAAGGCACTTAACTGCTAACCAGAAGTCTGGCGGTTCAAATCCACCAGCCACTCCTCTGAAGGAAGATGGGGCAATCTACTTCTGTAGTGATTCTGCCTCAGAAACCCAAGGAGGGGTCACTATGAGTCAGGTCCGACTGGATGGCACATAACAACAATGGTTTCAGTTTTTAAATGAATGATCATTACAATTCTTTTAGAAAAATAATGTTGTATAGATGCCATCAGTATCTTGGTTCTCAGATAAACAATCTTCTACTATAGTGTACAAAATTTAACAGATGAAAATTTTAATAGATCATAGTGTCTGTCACACTTAATTTGCTTAATTCAGACTTCACTACTTTGTCAAAAAAGGGGGAAAACTTCAGATATTTATTAATATTGTTGTTGTTGTTGTCATTACGTGTCGTCGAGTCAGACATGACTCATAGCGACCCTTCCTTGGGTTTCCGAGGCAGTATCACTATGGAAGTAGATTGCCCCATCTTCCTTCCGAGGAGTGGTTGGTGGGTTTGAACCGCCAGCCTTCTGGGTAGCAGTCAAGTGCCTTAGGCACTAAGCTACCAGAGCTCCTATATTTATTAATAGTAAGCAACTAAAGTCGAAAAATTGTTTTTGAATTATTGTTGCCAATGACTCCTGTAGGTATGGCAAAAAAGAAAGAAAAACTTCAAGAACAAACAAATTTTTCTTAAAAAAAATTCAACTAGAATGTATTTTAGAAACAAAAATGGCAAGACTTCTGCTCACTTATTCAGTCGATAGAGAAGGACATCATGATTGGTTAAGGTAGAGGGTCAGTGAAGATGAGGGAAACTCTCAATTATGTGCATTGACACAATGTCCACAAAAATGGACTGAAATATACCAACAATCATGAAGGCAGCACAGGACCAGACAACAACTCTTTCTGTTATAAATAAGATCATTATGACAGAGTTGACTCCATGACAACTAATGACAACAGCAACAATCTGCTTTCCTGTCAACCAATTCTCATTTACCAATGGGAAAAAAAAAAAAAAAAAACACTGGGGTTAACAATGAAGTGTCACTGTATGAGCAAATATGGGATGATTGCATATGCATCTATTTTTGCAATTCTAGTCTGGCTTATTTATATTTGAACAATGTGTGCATATCTTAAAGTCTAAATATTATAAAATTCCATGCTTAAACAGTATTGATGAAAATACATACAACTGCATTTTTTTTTTCAATATTTACTGTACAAAAACTTCATAGTGAACTGATGAAGAAGCTTAACTGAGCATGGATAGTAAGAATAGCAAGTTTTGAAAACCACAACCAACCTAAAACAAACTGATAAAGCACTGATAACAAGTGTCCTTCCTGAAATTTGCAGGAATTTCTATGAGCCATATAAGCATATGTGCTATGGGAGCTTACCCCTCATTAAACTCGGGCCAACAGGGAGTCTGGTGGCACAGTGGTTAAGCACTTGGCTGCTAACCAAAAGGTCAGGAGTTGGACCTGCTGCTTTGAGGGAGAAAGATGTGGCAGTCTGCTTCTGTAAAGATTTCAGCCTTGGAAAGGCTATGAGACAGGTCTACTCTGCCCAATAAGGTCATTATGAGTTGGAATCAACTTGATGGGTTTGGGTTGCTTTTTAAAAAACTCAGGCAGATAGAGACCAATTGCTGTATCCTGAGAGCTTTTAAGAACTCAGGTACTACATATTGAACTAGGAAATAGAACAGAAACTCTTAATACAATGTTAAATCACTTGACTGGTTAGACTCATGAAGCCAAAAGACACTCACTTTTGAAAGAAATTGTTTTGAATTTGTATGACAGCTTATCAAAATTTATCTATTTAATGTACATAACTTTTATGTTGTTGTTGTTGTTATGTGCCATTGAGTCATTTAAAAAAATAACAAGGTTAAACATAAATTGATAGAGTAGATTTTTATCTCCCCAATCTTTTTATTATGAACATTTCCACACAACGATGTTGAAAGAAAATGACAACAAACATCTGTAATCCCTCCACCTAGATCCCACAATTGTTTTCAGTTTGCCATATTTATTTCATCACTCTCCATTTATCTATCCATATTTAATATTGTGGCTGAGTCATTTAAAAGTAATTACAGAGATCATAACACTTCACCTCCATTTTAGCATATGGACCTTTTCCTACTTAACTATAATACCATTATCATACCCAATAAGATTAATAATAATTTAATAATGGCATCTAATATCCTGTCCTTATTCAATTTTCTGTCATTTGTCCCAAAATATCATATATACATATAATACATATATATACATATATATACATATATATACATATATATATATATATACACACACACATATATATATGGCTTCCAAATATTTTCTCATATTTTGTGGTTTGCTGCTTCAATTTCTTATAAAAATCTTTGATGCCTAAAAGTTTTTAATTTTTATGAAATCCAATTTATCTATTTTGTCTTTTTTTCATTTTTATTTTTATTTTTTTGATTTACTTATTTTTGCAGTGTTCCTCTATTTTATCTTTTGCTGCTCCAGCTTTTGGTGTCATATAAAAAAATCTTTTATCAAAAATTAAGTCTTGAAGTATTACTCTTACATTTTCTTCAAAGAGTTTTATACTTTTGGTTCTTATATTTAGACCATTAATACATTTTGAGTTACTTTTCATATGTGGTATGAAGTATAGGTGCAACTTTATTACTGTGGTGACTTGCATGTTGCTGTGAAGCTGGAGGCTATGCCACCAATATTCCAAATACCAGCAGGGTCACCCATGATAGAGAGGTTTCAGCAGAGCTTCCAGACTAAGACAGACTAGGAAGAAAAATGAGGCCATCCACTTCTCAAAAATTTGACCACTGAAAATCTTATGAATAGCAGTGAAACACTGTCTGATATATTACTGGAAAACTTTATGAACAACTGTGAAACACTGACTGATATGGTACCAGAAGATAATCCCATCAGATTGGAAGACATTCAAAACATTACAGGGGAAAAGCTACCTCCTCAAAGTACAGTCAGCCATAATGATGTGGATGGAGTAAAGCTTTCTGGATCTTCATTTGCTGATATGGCACAACTCAAAATGAGAAGGAATAGCTGCAAACATCCACTGTATGAAGTATGAATCTAGGAAAATTGGAATTGTCAAAGATGAAATGGAACACATAAAGACCAACATCCTAGGCATTAGTGAACTGAAATGTACTATTATTAGAAATTTTGAATCAGACAATCATATGGTCTGCTAGGCGAGGAATGACAAATTGAAAATGAATTGGCATCATATTCATTGTCAAAAAGACCATTTCAAGATTTATACTGAAGAACAATGTTGTCAGTGATAGAATAATATCCATATGCCTATCAGGAACAAGAAAGGCCAGTTAGTACTACTATTATTCAAATTTACACACCAACTGCCAAAGCCAAAGATGAAGAAAGTTAAGATTTTTACCAACATCTGCACTCTAAAATTGACCAAAGATATAATCAAAATGGATTGTTAAATACTGGTTATTGGAATGCAAAAGTTGGAAACAAACAAGAAACATTGGTAATTAAAAAATATGGCCTTGGTGGTAGAAATGATGCCAGAGACCTCGTGATAGAATTTTGCAAGACTAACGACTTATTCTTTGCAATTACCCTTTCAACAACAAAAATGGTGGCTTTACACATGGACCTTACCAAATGGAATACATCTGTGGGAAGAGGTGATGGAGAAACACAATATCATCAGTCAGAACAAGACCAGGAGCTGGCTGTGAAACAGACCATCAATAGCACATATGCAAGTTCAAATTGAAGCTGGAAAAAAATTAAAATAAATCCATGAGAGCCAAAGTAAGACCTTGAGGGTAAGATGGAGGGATAGGCAGACAAGCGACACAGACCCTCTTCAACAAAGAAAAGAAAAACTAATTGACAGAGATACAGAAGATAATCTTGGAGCCCTGAGCTTTGAAAGGAACAATGCAGAAGTGGATTAGGCACCAACTAGTGGAAAACCCTGAATGAAAACAGTGAGCACAGAAACAGTGGGAGCTGGACTTCCGGTAAGATGGAGGAATAGGCAGACAAGCAACACAGACCCTCTTCAACAAAGAAAAGAAAAACCAATTGACAGAGATACAGAAGATAATTCTGGAACCCTGAGCTTTGAAAGGAACTATACAGAAGTGGATTAGCCACCAACTAATGGAAAAACCTGAACAAAAGTAGTGAGTACAGAGATGGTCAGAGCTGCGGAATGTCAGCTACTCTGACGAGACCAACAGCCTGAATATTCCCAAGTGGCGTTGGGACCTGAGAATTGACCTAAAGTTCAGTCCTGGTCACCAAGGGCTGCAGGGACAACTGCTCTGGTGGCCTATGACTAGGAAGGGAAACAACGAGGAGGGAGACAACCTGAACTGTGGACTTTCTGCTGTCCAGAGGATGCAGCCAATTTGATTGTTTACAGGTGGTAGCCATTTTGGATATTTAAAGTTAGCGAAGGCACAGCCATTTTGAATGTTTATAAGCAGCAGGCATTTTGGATATTTAAAGTGGCCGAGGGTGCAGCCATTTTGAATGTATACAAGCAGCAACCATTTTAGATTTTAAAGTGATAGCATTCTCATTCAGATTCCAGGGATCTAAGAACAGGCTCTGTTTGCCAGGGTCAGCAAGTACATACGAGAGGCTGACAAAGGAAAGGAGACAGGTGGTGAGTGTATAAGTGCTGTCAACTAGTGAACAGAGGAGCACAGCACAATACCCTGCCTGTATAGATAACATACAAACAAAACAAAGAAAATGAAAATTGTGGCCAAGTCACTCTAACATATAATCACCAATTAAACATAAACACAAAAACATCACAATACCTTGGAGACAACAGAGCGTCACAGTCCACACAAAGAAGCAGGATAAAGTAGTAGAAACAAGGGAGCAGGATACAGACCCAGAACACATCCCTGAGGAAGAAGCAGCGTTGGAACTCTCTGATAAAGAGATAAGAAATATAATTCAAAAGAATTATATTTAGGTATCTTCAAAAGATTGAGAGACAGACCAAGGAAAACACAGACAAAACCCTAGAAGAATTTCAGAAGAAAATTCAAGAACAAAATGACAAAATAAATGAAAAAGTAGAAATGATTCTAAATCTACAGAAAGATATACAGAAGATTAATACTAAATTGTCAGAAATAGATAACACATTGAACAGGCAAAGGAGTAGAATTGATGCAATGAAGGACAGAATTAATGAGATTGAAGA
>NW_006921711.1:1976691-1986145 GCF_000298275.1 Orycteropus afer afer | reverse complement strand
GACCATTAACACACATGATGATATAACCCAGAAACCAACCCAGCTATGGAAGTATCCAAAGTAAATAAGCCTACAAGAATGTAAACAGGGAACCAGAGACACCAACCGACAAATGAGAACAACTACAAACCAAAAAGAGGGAAAACAATCTTTGTAGTTACAGAACTTCTAGATGGTAGGGAAGTTAAAACAACTACAAGATAGAAAGGACTGTTCTAAACTTGGGAAGAAAACGATAAATCAGAGTAACCTCAAAGCAAAGTGATAAACCTTCACATCAAAATAAAAAAGAGGACCAGCATAAATATTCAGCGAATACTAAAACAATAGCAATGAAGGAAGTGATAACACGATTCATAAACAAAACAAGCTCCGCATAGAAAATTATATGGGACAAAGAAATTGACATCACGAAAAAGCACATAACAAAAATGCAGCAACAAATTCATATTTGCCGATAATTACATATCTGGCAAGGGACTGATCTCTAAGATTTATAGTGGAAGAGTGAATGACCAAACTATGGTACATACACATAATGGAATGCTATGCGGCAATAAAGAATAATGTACAATCTGCAAAACACCGTCTAATATGGATGAACCTTAAGGACATTATGCTGAGTGACTTAAGTCAATCACAGAAGGACAAATATAATATTAGTTTTTTTGGAGGGTCAAGGAAAGGTTTATATATGGAGGGAAACTTTGTTGGTTGTCATGGGTGGGAGGGGAGGGGAGAGAACACTGAAAAAAAAATGCATTGACCCATTTCACTTTAGTTTTGTGTATCTTACTGTACATAAATTACATTTCAATAAAATGCATTTAAAAAAAAATGAGAAAAAGACCTTGATTATATCCCAACTGAATTTAGAGACCATCTAAAGATTTGATGCATTGAACACCAATAGTCAAAGACCGGATGAGTTGTGGGATGACATTAAGAAAATCAGACATAAAGAAAGCAAAAAGTAATAAAAAGACAGGAAAGGAAGAAAAGACCAAGATGACTGTCAGAAGAGACTCTAAAACTTGTTCTGAAACTCTCTTGGAGAGTGACTAAAGTGAATGGAAGAAAAGATCAAATAAAAGAGCTGGACAGAAGATTTCCAAGCATAGTTTGAATAGACAAAGTAAAGTACTATAAGGAAATGTGCAAAGACCTGGAGTTAGAAAACCCAAAGGGAAGAATACTCTTGGCATTTCTCAAGCTGAAAGAACTGAAGAAAAAATGTAAGTCTTGAGTTGCAATATTGAGGATTCTATGGGCAAAATATTGAATGATGCAGGAAGCATCAAAAGAACATGAGGGAATACACAGTGTCACTGTACCAAAAAGAATTGGTTGACGTTCAACCATTTCAGGAGGTAGAATATGACCAAGAACCAATGGTATTGAAGGAAACATCCAAGCTGCACTGAAGGAAGTGGTGAAACACAAGCCTTCAGAAATTGACAGAATATCCATTGAGATGTTTCAGCAAACAGATGCAGCACTGGGGGCACTTACTTGTTTTATGCCAAGAAATTTGGAAGATATCTACCTGGCCAATCAACTGAAAAAGATACATATTTGTGTTCATTCCAAAGAAAGGTGATTCATGTGGAAATTATTGAATAATACCATTTAAAATCATACACAAATAAAATTTTGCTAAATATAATTTAAAAATGGGTGCAGCAGTGTATTGACAGGGAACTGCCAGAAAAGGGTGTGGAATGAGGGATATCATTGCTGATGTCAGATGGATGTTGACTGAAAGCAAAGAATACCAGGAAGATATTTACATGTTGTATTCACTATGCAAAGGTATTTGGTTGTGTACATCATAACAAATTATGGATAACACTGTAAAAAATGGAAATTCCAGAACACTTAATTCTGCTCATGAGGAACCTGTACATAGAAAAAAAGGCAGGTGTTTGGAGAGAACAAGAGGATACTCCATGGTTTAAAATCAGGAAATGTGTGTGTCAAGGTCATATCATTTCATCATGATATCTGTATGCTGAGCAAATAATCCAAGAAGCTGGACTATATGAAAAAAACACGGTGTTAGGATTGGAAGAAGGCTCATTGAAAATCAGCAATATGCAGATAACAGAACCTTGCTTGTTGAAAACGAAGATGACTTGAAGCACTCACTGATGTAAGAAAGACTATAGCCTTCAGTACAGATTACACCTCAACGTAAAAAAAACAAAAATCCTTACACTGAACCAATAAGCAACATCATGATAAATAGAGAAAAGACTGAAGTTGTCAGAGGTTTCTTTTTCTGTAGACCCACAATCAATATCCATGGAAGGAAAAGTCAAGAAATCGAATGTTGTATTGCTCTGACAAATCTGCTGCAAAAGACCTCTTAAAAGTGTTAAACAGTAAAGATGTCCACTTTGATGACTAAGGTGCACCTAACCCAACCCATGGTATTTTCAATCACCTCAGTATGCGTGTGAAAGCAGAATAATGAATAAAACCAAAGAAGAATTGATGCTTTTGAATTGTGGTGTTGTGAAGAATACTGAAAATACGAGGGACTGCCTGAAGAAAGAACAGGTCTGTCCTGGAAGAGTGCAGTTGGAATGCTCCTTAGAAGTGAGAACGGACAGACTTCGTCTCACCCACTTTGGTCATGTTGTCAGAAGGGACCAGCCCCTAGAGAAGGATATCATGCTTAGTAAGGGTCAGTGAAAAAGGGTAACATCCTCAACGAGATGGATTTACACAGTGACTGTGATGATGGGCTCAAGCATAGCAAATATTGTCAGAATGGGTAGTGTTTCATTCTGTTGCACATAGGGTCACTGTAACTCTATAGCATATAAAAACAACAAGGTGGGAGTGGGAAATGGGGAGTTATATGGGTACAGAGTTTCTGTTTGGGGAGATGGAAAAGTTTTGGAAACAAACAGTGGTGATAGTTTCACGATATGGTAAATGTAATTAAAGTCACTGAATTATATGTATAAAAATGGTTAAAATGGCAAATTTCCCTTATATGTATTTTACTACAAAAAAGAAAAAATTAAAGAGGTATACCTTGAACAAGTTTTACCATGTTACTAATTCCTCATTAATCAATCAATAAATCTGACATCTAAAAGAAATTAAAGAGCTACATAATGCGTACAATTAAAATTTCTTAAAATAAATAATTAAAATAAAAGCAAATAACTGATTATATTTGAAATGGAAAGATTAAATACGATTAAAAGACTAAACAAAAATCCTTTTTAGAACACCATTTTTTAAAAAAAGAGGCAGAACTAATAGAATTAGTTGTGAAAATAAATATTCTACTTGGATTTCTTTTGGTTTTGTCACTATGCTTTAAAGGTAAATTTTACACAGTAAATGCTATAAGAGGGGAATGAAAGCCAACATAGTTTTACAAGATGGCTTTCACTGTATTATTTTATAACACAATTGGTTATCATCAGTAAATTAAATCTCATTTTCAAACTATATCATAATAGTCATCTTCCCACATAAGACAACTAGTTTTGGTGTTTTTGTTAACAAGAAGCTCATGCAATCTATGGGAAGGAAACACCAAATAAAGATTATTGCTCATTAATTATACAGGTCAGTTCTAGAATTACAATAATTTCATAAGTCATAAAAGAATATAGGTATATTTTCATTTCTTTCTCCTGGCTGTACAGTTTCATATTTTAGAAGATTATACACAATTACTGTAAAAATTTTCTGTGACTGCAACTTCATAGCATTACTTCTATTTACTTATGTAAATATAAAATAAAGCACTTTTGTATATTTCTGTTGCTACTTGACTATGCACATGTTTTTTCATATTTAGACTACTGCATTATGATTTGTTTGCTACTAATCACCATCTCACAGGACAACATAGAATAACCAACATTTGAAATTAGACATAATTGATAATATTTATTGCAAAATATTTCACTGAGAAGGACAAGTAGTTGATTGGCTCCAGGAAACCTAGACTCCTTATATCACGCCGAAGTGACTGAAAGTAGAGTAGGCATGGCAAGGGCTATAAGATTATAGAGAAGAAGTAGTCAATTAAAGCAGTGTGTTGTTGTAATTTCCCAACATTACAACAGAACTCAACACCACCTGGAAGCTAGTAATCAGAAATAAGAGGACTATTTTAAAGGAAATCTCTTACCAATTAGCCACATGAACCAGTCATGCTGGTTTCCTCACTGTGCAACTCCTCTCCCTCCTCTCTCATCTCTACCAATTCCAGCCTCAAGGATCTTGCTCTTTCTCTCTCTAAAGTATAGTAGTAATGGTTCTGTGCCATGCAATTTAATACTTAATTATATACTGTTTTGTGCTAGTCTCTCATTGTTTTAGGTGTATTATGTATTCTCTTCTCAACTAGATTGTAGTCCCTGGGGCTAAGCCCATGTACCATCTTTCTTCATTATTTTCCTTCTTATGCTTAGCATGTAGGCACTCTGTAATTTCTTGTTAATTATTTATAGGAAAATTCAAAAATAGTTTTTCTTTCTTTCTTTCTTTCTTTTTTTTTTTTTTTTTGTACAACTGTGGCCAGAGCTCAAAGCATAAGACTGTCTGTGGAGAACAAAGAACTGTCACTGGGCCCTTATGTTTTCCAATTCATTCAATCCTCTGATTACAGTGAAAAGAAATCTGCTTAAGTTGGCTTAGCTATATAGGCACTTATAATAAGCAGACAGGAGGATTTCATGGCATCCAACTGCAAGTTGGTGATTAAGGCCACGTGGGATTGGAAGAATGAATTGGAAGGTTAGAAACAAACCACTGTCCCTTTTTCTAAAAACCATCATGGTGTGTCTTTTTCCCATTTCTCTGATCAGCTGCTTCTACCTCATTATGTAGGTGTAGGCCAGTTTTCCTTGCTTGTTTGACCCAGCATAGCTACTCCAGCACCAACCTTCCATGGTTTTATAAATCCAGAACCCACAGGTAACTGATCCTATCTTTCCTCATATTCAATTTCCAAATTTCTGGCAGAGAAAATATGATTTCCTGCACTTAGACAATAAGGAGCTTTCATGGTGCAAAGGTTAAGGTATTTGCCTGCTACTCAAAAGTTGGTGGTTCGAACCCACCAGTTGCTCCACAGGAGAAAGATGAAGCCATTTGCTTCCATAAAGATTTACATCCTTAGAAGACCTGTATTGTTGTTATTGTTAGGTATCATAGAGTTGGCTCCAACTCATAGTGACCCTATGTACAACACGATGAAACACTGCCCGGTCCTGTGCCAACCTCACAATCCTTACTATACCTGAGCCCATCATTGTAGCCACTGTGTCATTCCATCTGGTTGAGGGCCTTCCCTTTTTTTTGTGACCCTCCTCTTTGTTGTTATGTGCCGACGAGTTGAACCTGACTCATAGCGACCCCTCCTTGGGTTTCCAAGGCAGTATCACTATGGAAATAGATTGCCCAACCTTCTTTCCAAGGAGTGGCTGGTGGGTTTGAACCACCAGCCTTCTGGTTATCAGTCAAGTGCCTTAGGCACAAGCATGATATCTTTCTCCAGGGAACAGTCCCTTCTGACAACATGACCAAAGTAGGTGAAACAAAGTCTGGTCGTTCTCACTTCCAAGGAGCATTCTGGCTACACTTCTTCCAGGACAGATTTGTTAGTTCTCTTGGCAGTCCATGGTACTTTCAGAATTCTCCATCAACATCACAACTCAAAAGCATCAACTCTTGGTCCGTCTTCTTTACTCATTGTCCCACTTTCATATGCAGATGAGGCTATTGAAAACACCATGCTGTGGGTTAGGTGCATCTTAGTCTTCAAAGAGACATCTTTGCTCTTCAGCACTTAAAAGAGGTCTTTTACAGCACTTGCCTAGTGCAATATATTGTCTGATTTCTTGACTGCTGCTACCATTTGTGTTGATTGTGGAACCAAGTAATATAAAATTCTTTGACAATGTCAATCTTTTCTCCGTTTATCATGATGCTGCTTATTGGTCCAGTTGTGAGGATTTTTGTTTTCTTTATATTGAGGTGTAATCCGTACTGCAGACTGTAGTCTTTAATCTTCATCAGTCAGTGCTTCAAGTCATCCTCACTTTCAGCAAGCAAAATTGTGTTGTCTGCATATTGCAGGTTGTTATTGAGTCTTCCTCCAATACTGACGCAATGTTCATCTTCATATAGTCCAAGTACTCAGATTATTTGCTCAGTATACAGATTGAATAAGTATGGTGAAAGGATACAACCCTGACATGCTCCCTTCCTGATTTTAAACCATGCAGTATCTCTTTGTTCTGTTTGAATAAGAGCCCCCTGGTCTATGTACATGTTCCTCATGAGCACAATTAAGTGTTCTGGAATTCCCATTCTTCTCAATGTTATCCACAATTTGTTACAATCCACACAATCAAATGCTTTTGCATACTAAATAAACCACAAGTAAACATCTTTCTGGTATTCTTTGGTTTCAGGCAAGATCCATCTGACATCAGCAATGTCTTGTTCCACGTCCTCTTATGAATCCAGCTTGCATTTTGGGAAATTCTTTGTCAATATACTGCTGCAACTGTTTTTGAATTATTTTCAGCAAGATTTTACTTGTGTGTGATATTAATGATATTGTTCAATAATTTCCACATTCAAAGATGGAGGAATAGGCAGACAAGCTACTCAGACCCTCTTCAACAAAGAAAATAGAAACCAATTGACAGATACAGAAGATGATCCTGGAGTCCTGAGTTTTGAAAGGAAGTATACAAAAGTGGATGAGGCACCAACTACAGGAAAAACCTGAACAAAAACTGAGTATGGAGACAGCTGGAACAGTGGACTGTCAGATACTCTGAGGGGACCAAGATCCTGAATATTTCCAAGTGGTGTTGGGACCTGAGAATAGACCTAAAGATCAGCCCTGGTCGCCAAGGGCTGCAGGAATGACCGTGCTGGTGGCCTATGATTAGAAAGGGAAACAGCAAGGAGGGAGACAGTCTGAGCTGTTGTTCTGGTTACCTAGTACTGCTCTGACAAGAAAATACCACAAATGGGATGGTCTTGACAAACAGGTTTCCTCTTTTACAGTTTGGAGATGTTAAGTCCAAGTTCAAAATGCCAGGCTCTAGGGGCTGGGTGAAATCCCCTTGACCTTGGGTTTCGGCTCTGCCTCCAGCTCCTGGGCCATTGAAACCAGAAGCTTTTCTTCACTCAGACAGCTGCTGGCTGCTGAGGCTGCCAAGCCCAAGGCTGACAAATAACAAGGCACAGTTCTGATATTACCAAATTAAATGGCAGGCCATTAATTCAAGTCAATTTTAAGTCCCACGGTCAGCAAAGCATGACAGGCTGCTGAGCAACAACACAGCTACATATAGGGTTCAAGGTGCTATAAGCTAGAGACCATTCCCAAGCCTTCTCCTTATATACAGGAAGCAGACCACATTCCAAAGGCAGCTACACAGCTGCTTGTGGTAGATCCCACCATGGAGCTGATTGCCAGTCTCATTATGGGGAATAACTACCACCAGCTGCCCAGCCAAGTTGACACACAAGCACAACCACCATACAGCTGTGGACTTTTAGATGTCCAGAGGGTGCAGCCATTTTGAATGTTTACAAGTGGTGGCCATTTTTTATTTTAAAGTGACAGCATCCTCATTAGGATTCCAGGGACCTAAGAATAGGCTCTATTTGCCAAGGATGGCAGGGACGTACAGGAGGCTGATAATGGTAAAGGAGAGAGGTGGTGAGTGTTTAAGTGCTACCAACTAGCAAATAGAGAAGCACAGCACAGTAGTACACTGCTTACATAGATAACATACAAACAAAACAAAGAAAATGAAAATCATGGACAAGTCACTCCAACATACAATCACCAATTAAATATAAACACAAAAATGTCGAAATGCCTTGGAGAAAACAGAGCATCACTGTCCACACAAAGAAGCGAGATAAAGCAGGAGAAACAAGGAACCAGGATACAGGCCCAAACCACATCCCTGAAGAAGAAGCAGCATTGGAATTCCCTGATAAGGAATTCAAAATAATTATATTTAGGTGCCTTCAATGGATTGAGATATTGTTTTCAAGGAAAACACTGACAAAATGGAGGAAAATACAGAGAAAAGCCTAGAACAATTTCTAAAGACAATACAAGAACAAAACGACAAAATAAATGAAAAATTAGAAGTGATACAAAATCTACACACAGAAATCCAGAAGATTAACACTTAATTTTCAGAAATATGTAACACATTGAATGGGCAAAGGAGTAGAATTGAATCAATGGAGGACAGAATTAGTGAGATTGAAAGCAAATACCTCAATACTTATTTGGAAAAGGATCAATCAGAAAAAAGATAAAAATAAAATGAGGAAAGCCTAAGGTTCATGTGGGATACCATCAAAAGGAATAATCTACGTGTAATTGGAATTCCTGAACAGGAAGAGACAAATAAAATCACAGAAAAAATTGTCGAAGATTTGTTGGAAGAGAATTTTCCTGGTATGATGAAAGATGAGAATATATCCATTCAGGAAGTCCAACGAACCCCAAATAAGATAGACCCCAAAAGAAAATCACCAAGACATACCATCATCAAACTCATCAAAACCAAAGACAAAGAAAAAATCCTGAAAGCAGCACGGGAAAAATGAAAAGTTACCTGCAAGGGGCAACCAATAAGACTAAGCTCAGATTTCTCAGCAGAAACCATGCAGGTGAGAAGACAATGGAATGGTATATATAAAACCCTGAGAGAGAAAAATTTCCAACCCAGAATTATGTATCCAGCAAAATTGTCCCTCAAATATGATGGTGAAACTAGGACATTTCCAGATAAGCAGAAATTAAGGGAATTTGTTAGAACCAGACCAACCTTACAAGAGATGCTAAAGGGAGTCCTTTGGACAGAGAAGCAACAACAGCCAACAACAACTGACCATTAGCACACATGATGACATAACCCAGAAACCAACCCAGTTATGGAAGTATCCAAAGTAAATAAGTCTACAAGATTGATATGCACACCTATGTTCATCACAGCACTAATTACAATAGCCAAAAGATGGAAACAACCTACGTGCCCATCAGTGGAAGAGTGGATGACCAAACTATGGTACATAGACACAATGGAATGCTATGCAGCACTAAAGAATGGTGTAGAGTCAGCAAAACACCGTATAACATGTATGAACTTGGAGGACATTTTGGTGAGTGAAACAGTAGATCACAGAAGGACAAATATAGTGTTAGTTAGTTGAAGTGGAGGGTCAAGGAAAGGTTTATATATGGAGGGAAACTTTCTTTTTTAGTTGCCAGGGTAGTGTAGTGCCTAAGGCATTTGACTGCTATCCAGAAGGCTGGTGGTTCAAACCCACTAGCCACTCCTTGGAAGAAAGATTGGGCAGTACTGATACTGCTTTGGAAACCCAAGAAGGGGTCACTATGAGTCTGATCAGACTTGACAGCAGTGGCGGA